>NW_024381974.1:0-55472 GCF_016835505.1 Polypterus senegalus
ATGTATATATATATTATATATATATATATATATATATATGTATTATACTAATAAATAAAAAGTATTTATTTGACTCACTCACTGACTCACTTATCACTAATTCTCCAAGTTTCCGTGTAGGTAGAAGGCTGAAATTTGGCAGGCTTATTCCTTACAGCTTACTTACAAAAGTTAAGCAGGTTTCATTTCGAAATTCTACACGTAACGGTCATAATGGTCAACAACATCCGCCATGTTGAACTTTCTTATTCATGGCCCCATCTTCACGAAATTTGGTGGCGGCTTCCTCGCTAACGAAACCGATGATGCATTACTTATTTCGATGGTATGATGCCACTGTCGGCCGCCATATTGAAGTTTCCAACGTCACTAATTCTCCAACTTCCCGTGTAGGAAGAAGGCTGAAATTTGGCAAGCGCATTCCTTATAGTTTACTTACAAAAGTTAAGCAGGTTTCATTTGAACTTCTACGCTAAGGTCATAGCGGTTGACAACGTCCGCCATGTTGAACTTTCTTATTTATGGCCCCATCTTCACAAAATTAGGTAGGTGGCTTCCCTGCTATAACCAAAGCCAATGTACGTACTTATTTCGGTTATATGATGCCACTGTCGGCCGCCATATTGAACTTTTCAATGGTTTTTGTTACTTATGGGCCCATCTTCAAGAAATTTGGTACACAGGTTCCCAACATTAACTGAATCCTACTTACGTACATATATACGTCCATAGCTTGCAGCTCGGTCACCGTGTGAGGAGGCGTTGGGTCCCCCATCCCAACTGCTCCCACGTTGTTGGCTTCCTGCCTATATAAGGCCATCCGTTGCTCCAGTCTCTACATTCCCTTCCTTGCTTAGCCATGGGATTCACGTCTCCCTGCTGATAACTACAGCCTTTTTATTTAATCCACGGCTTCTCTGCTGTTTTATTATTCATTTATTACGATTATAGTTATTGTTTAGGTATGTTAGACTTACTTTACATTGTTCAGGTACCCATTTCTTTTATCATTCCAACGACCCCCATTAACATATCTATCGAGGTGCTCACCATCGATCAAAGAACTGTCACGTACCGAGTGGTTTCCATGCCCAGAGATGGCACCTGCCTTTTCCATTCTCTTTGTTACATATTGTACGGCCATTTCAGGCTCACTCTTGATATCCGGAGGAACATTGTGTCTTATGTATTGAATGACTGGGACAGGTTCAAGGTGTGGACTGATGCGGTACAGGAGATAATTATACTACACAGAAGCACTAGAAGAGTGAAATGCTTAAGCCCTTCACCTATGCATCTGCATGTGAGTTGATGGCTGCCGCTGAATTGTTCGGTTGTCGCTTTCAAGTGTACCGAAATGGCCAAATATTTTACACCTTTCGACAACTGCCAATGCCTCTTAAACATCTTAGATTGACAGGTGACGATTTCAGTAGTGGACACTTTGATGTTTATGAATGTTTAAAGTCTGAAAAGCTGGATGTGAAGTTATTGATGAAACCGGTTGTATACTTACAACGCTTGACAGATGCCAAATGTCTCTTCAACACAAGTCCAACAAATACTGTCGTAACTGAAACAAACCATGAAACTCAAACCGATTATGACAGCAGCAATCCAAGCTGTGAGATTTGAAACAAGATTACTGTTCACATGGCCAACTGTATGTTGCATGCTCAAGAGTAAGCTCAGCGCACAGCTTGGTCATATTACAACTGGAGGGCTGAACTCACAATGTGGTATACAAAGAGATCCTTAAAATAATTATTGGTATATTTTCCCTCAGTTTAAAAAGGTTTAATTTTCTTCTTAATAAAAATTTTAAAGCTGTACTTCGCCGCTGCGAATCGCGGGTATTTTGCTAGTTAATAATTGACAAAACGTAGACATGAAATGTATAATGTGTGAAGCCTGAAATACAAATAAACACTTTCACAAAAGGTACAAGTATAACAAAACAAGTGCACTTTTATTCAAGAATTTAACTGAAGAAAAAAAGCAGGTTACAGTAGGCTTGATATGACATCTTGCATGGTGCAATGCTAAGAACTGCTGCCTTTCAATCAAGAGGTTGCTTGGTTTGATATCAGCTGCTTCCCCAAATTTACCATTTGAGCAGTGAGCTGCTCTTATTGTTTATATCATACAATTAAAACATACATTTGATTTGCGTCTGTAAATTTATAGTACTTGCCAAAGTTTATTTTTTTCAGTTTTATTCTGTAGTGTTAATAAGTGGAACTGGATAGTATTGAAGGCACTGCTAAAATCTATAAAAGTGATCTTAGCAAAGCTTATTTTGTTATAGATGTTCAAGGACATTATTTAGTCTAATCAATAGTGTATCTTTCACTGGTGTGGTTCAACATGGCGATTAATCTATGAAAGTAGGCATTTAAAATGTCTTGTTAAAAACATTTTGCTGGAATAAATGTTAATGCAACTGGATCCGATTATTGATTGATTTCTTTTGGCTTTCTGCTCTTAGGAACTGGAATAGTCACTGATTGTTTCTAGAGGTCTGAAATGGAAATACTTTTGAAAAGGCTATGCTAATTGATTAGAACATTTCTATTGTGTCATACAATGGATTTTATGTAGCCCATAAGCTTTGCCTTGCTTTAAACAGGTAATCTGTGAAATAACATACTTGAGAGTGATTTCTGTACATGCTTTCAATTTCCTCATAGTCTCTGTCTATGCACTGTTATAAATTTGTTTGTTGTGAAACCTTCATAACAAAAAAAGAGTTTAGTTCACTCATAATCTGGAGCTCATCTGTAACAGTCACAGTATGCCTTTTGGGTTTATTATAAGTTATTATATGTGAACCCTACCTAGTTTTCTTTGCGTAATTTTTGAAATGCACTTCTAATCTGCCCTTGTATTTATCCTTAGTCTTTTATTTTATATTTTATTTGCCTTTGTAATTGTTTTATTTCCTCTGTGTTGGCTCTAATTTAAAACTGCCATTTTTGTGTAGTTTTAGGAGGTCTTTCAACTCTGGAATAACCCAGTGGAGGTATATTTTAAATTGTGGGGGGTGTTGAATGATGAATATGTCCTGGTAGAAACTGACATACTCTGAGATGATTGTTGCTGCATCATTGACACTGTTTCCATCCATCAGAATATCCAAATCTGTGCATTCAAAACAGTTGCAAAACATTTGTGTCAATTCAACTGCCTAGCATTTAATTTCAGCCGCCTTTGATCTGATTTAGTGCTTGTCTTGGTTGAATTGCATTATACTATGATGAGAACCTTCTAGACATGGTAATACTCAGTAAGCATTGTTTATTTTGCCATAGGAATGATAAAGGCAGACACCATTCTAGTAGAACACAAAACAGTACTGCTAGTACTCTGGTAAATAATCCTCTAGCCTAGAAAGATTCAAATCTTTAATAATCAGATTGGGGGTCTAAGATTAAAACTTAAAAGTTAATTTTCCTTTGTAAATACCTGGTATTTTGTTGTGATGCCTCTTGGGTTATAGTATTTCTTGTTAAAATAAATTTTAAATATCATCACCTTATTGCTAAGCCGAGTTGAAGTTCCAGTCCATTCTCCACTAGATTAAATCCCATTAGGTTAACAGTAGAGTTGGGGTCTGCCTCTGTTATGAAAGGAAAATCAAACAGGACTGACAAAGCCAAGGTAAATAATGTATTACAGGCACAAAGCTTGTTTGCTTTTGGAAGTGGTTGTTGGAGCGTTTAGTCTTTATTCAAGACTGCACATCATTTTTTTTTAAATACTTTGAGGTCCTTATAATTGAAGCAGTTGATGGATGTTCCAAGAAGTGCTGACAAAAACATGCAACTTCAGACTCAGCAATATGTTCCATGTATACAGTTAGGTCCATAAATATTTGGACAGGGACAGCTTTTTTCTAATTTTGGTTCTGTACATTACCACAATGAATTTTAAATGAAACAACTCTGATGCAGTTGAAGTGCAGACTTTCAGCTTTAATTCAGTGGATTGAACAAAAAGATTGCATAAAAATGTGAGGCAGCTAAAGCAGTTTTTAACACAATCCCTTCATGTCAGGGGCTCAAATGTAATGGGACAATTGCCTCAAAGGCTATTTCATGGGCTGGTGTTTGAGGTGTGGTGCTTGCATGTGGAAAATGTTGCTGTGAACACACAACATGCGTTCAAAGGAGCTCTCCATGCAGGTGAAACAAACCATCCTTAACTCTTTTTAGGGCTAATTTTTTTTTGTTTTCTTATCTCCCAGGGCTGAATATTTTTCCAAAACTAACATTTTTAAAAAAGAACACAAAGCAATTGTTTAACATCTCAAATCAACAAAAAATATTTACTTTTGACAAATGTTACTGTCTTGCATGTTGTATGAGCCTGCATACTCTATGATTTCACATATAAATCACATACATTTTACACAGCAAAGTCCTGCAAAGTCTGATCTCACTCAAAGCAGCCAATTTCAGTCATTGCCACATTGCACTGCTTTACAATATGTGTTGCTTTGGTGCCTACTTTTCTCGTCTTTTGTTGTGGGTTTACACTTTGAAAAGCGATAACGCGATGCAAAGCGCAGCCCGCGATTCAAAAAATTTCTCTGCCTACCTGTTTATCTCATCTGACGGTAGCTGAAAAGCACATCAGGAGAGAGCAGCCTGAACTCAAGCAGCTGGTGATCTATCGTGTCCAACAGCAAGCCAATAAAAAAAATTGGTTTTTAGGGTTACGGGTTTCTTTAAACTTTTTTAAAACAAATTTTAAAAAAATTTGAAAACAGTAATTTTTTTAAAAGCTAAAAAAACAATTGTCAAAAAAAACCTTAAAAGGGGCCAATTTTGGGGAAAACTTTTTAAGGTAAAAGTTAAATCCCTGTGGGGGGCCGAAGGGTTTTTGGGAGCAAAAAATCAATAAAAAACCACATTTTTATTTAAGGGGCCCTAAATGGGTAAATTTATTTTTTTTTTTTTGGGGGGCCCCCAAAAATGTTCGTGCTTTTTTCGGCTTTGATAAAAATTAATTTTGGGGAATTTTTTTTGTTTTTCTCCCAAAAATTTTAAAAAAACTTTTAAAAAAAAGGGGGAATTTTAATTTAAAAAAAACCACTTTGAATTTGTTTCTTTGTTTAAACCAACAAAAAACCCCAAAAAAAGAAGAATATTAGTCCCCAGTTTGTGGTCTTTTTTAAACTTGTTTGTTTAAAAATTTTTAAAAGTTTTTATATAAAATTTTTTAAAAATTTTTCCCCTTTTTACCCTTAAAAGGGGAATTTTGGAAACCCTTTAATGCCCTTTTCAAAGCACCCCCTTTGAAGTAAGCAGTCTACTTTTGTTGGTTTTTTCCCCAAAATTCGTTTTTTCCTTTTTGGTTTTTCCCTCTTTTTAAGGATTTTTTTTTTCCTTTTAAAAATTTTATTTTTTCAGATTCGTTTCGTTAAAACCAAAAATTTTTTCAGTTTTTTTTTTTCTGATTGTGTACATTCTTGCACCATTTTTTAAATCCAAAAAATTTCAGGAGGGATTTGGGGGCCACAAGGGCCAAAAAAATTTTTTACCCCTTTATGTTTATTTTTTATTCCGAAAAAACCCCCTTAATTTGAAAAAATTTTAAAAAATTTAAAAGGGGGGGAAAATTTCCCCCCTTTGGGTCTTTTTAAAAACCCATGCAAAACAAAAACCTTTGGGGTCGGGGAAATCCAGTTTTTCTGAAAAAATTTTCCCAAAGGGCCCCCTTTTCCAGTTTTAGTTTTGATAAAATTTTTATTTAAAATTGTTTTAAAGATTTTTGGTTTAAGGCAAAAAAAAATTTTTCAAAAAGGGTTAAAAAGGAGACTCTAAAACATTTTTGCTTTTCCCTTTTTAAAAGGGGGAAAAATTTTAGAGGGAAATCAACACTAAACTTTTCTTAAAAGTTTTGGGGTTTTCATCCTGCACGTGGAAAACCAAAAACGTTTAAAGGGTTCCCCCAAAAATTTGTTTTCGTTTTGCAGCATTTCCCCCCCATAAATTTGAAACCCCCTTTTAAAAATTAAAAAAATTTTTTTTTGGGTAAAATTTCTTTTTTTAATATTTTTAAAATAAAGTATTTTTTGGCAAATTTTTAAGAAAGGGAGCAAAAATATAACCCTCCTTTTTAAAAAAATTTTTTGGGGTAAAACGGTTATTTGCCCCTTTTTAAAAATTTAAATCTTTTTCTTTAATCTTTATTGACCCTGTAAAAAAAAAACAAATAAATTAGAATTTGTGGTAAATTTTTTTTAAATTAAAAGTTTTTTTAAAAACCTTTTTTGAGAATAAAAAATTTTTCCTTTTACCTATGGCTTTAAAAAAAACTTTAGGTTTGAAATTTTTGCCCAAAAAAATTTTTATAGTTTAAAATTTTTTTACAAAATAAAAAATTTGTTTAAAAAAATTTTTTTAAAAAAAAATTTTTTTCCCCAAAAAATTTTATTGTTTTTTAAAATAAATACATAAAAAGTTTTCGATTTTCCCCTTTAATTTTAATTTTTTCTTTTTAAGTTTCTTTTGGGGAAAAATTCTTAAAAAATTTTTAAACCCAAAAAATTTTTAAAAATTTTATTTTCATCCCACCAATTTTTGTGGGCAAAAAAGGGAAAAAAGCCCCCTTTTTTCTAAATTTTACAGTTTTGGAAAGTAACCCCGGAAAAATTAAACCCCAAAATTTTTATTTTTAAAAATTAAAAAAGTTTTGTGGTCTGTAAGAAAAAAACAAAAGCCCTTTAAAAAACACCAAAAAATATGGGGGGGGGCTTTTCCGGGTTGCCTTTAAAAATTTTTTTTAAATATAAATTTTTAAAAATAGTTAAAAATATATGTTAAGCTATAAAAACTTTTTAAATTTACCCAAAAACAGGAATGGCCCCCTTTTAAGGGAAAGGGTTTCCTTTTTTCCTTGAAAAAAAATTTTAATTTTTTTTTTCCCGGGGGAATTTAAAAAGTTTTTAGAAAGGTTTTTTTAAAAGTTTTGTTTAGTTCTTAATTTAAAAATCAAAAAGAAAAATTTAAAATCTTTTTAAAACCCTTTTAAAACTTTTGACTCAAAAACCCCAAAAAAGTTTAGTTTTCCCCCCAAATATGTTGTTAAAATGTTTTTTTTACATAAGAACAAAATGCTTTAGGAATGTAAGGGGGGTTTTTTTTTAAAATCAAAAAAATTTAATATTTAAATGCCCAAAAAAATTTTTCTGGGTTTAAAACAATTTTTGGGAAAATTAAGAAAAAATTTTGTTAAAAAATTATTTTTGTGAAAATTGTTTAAAAAAACAAAAGGGGGGCTAAAAGGGGGCCCTTTGGGTTTTACCGTCCGGGGAATTTATTTCTTGGTAGGAAAGATGGAAAAAAAACCAACAAATTTAAGCCCTTTATCATCCCCTTTAAAATAATTTTAATATTTCCCAAATATTTACAAAAAATTTAAAATAAAAATAAAAACCAAAGAAAAAATTTTGAAATTTTTTTCCCTTTTTCTCAGTTTTTTTTAAAAAAAATTAAAAACTATAGTTAAAAAAAAAACCCTTGTAAAAAATCCAAAAATTTTTCCCAATTGAAACTTTTTCAAATAACTAAAAAAGATTTAGAACTAAAAAATCTTGAAAAAAAAAGTAATTTTTGGCCTGAAAAACATGTTTTAAAGCCAAACCAAAAAGTTCACCCTTTTTAAAATTTGTTTTTTGGGGTAAAGGAATTTTAAAAAAACTTTTTTTTGTTTTAAATTTTTTAAAAATTTTTCTTTTACCCTTTTTTTTTTAAAAAAATATTAAAAATTTAAAAAAATTTAAATTATGTTTTAAAAAAGGGGGGCCCAAAAAAAATTTAAATCCCAAAAAGAAAAAATGTTTATTTTAGCGAAAGTATTTTTGCCAAAACCTTAAAGTTAAACCCTACAAATTTTTTTTCTTGGAAATCTTTAAAAATTAATACCCCAAAGAAGTCCCCAAAATTTTAAGGGGAAAACTTTTTCAAAATTTTAAAATTTTTTTTAAATGTGGAAAAAAAAGGGGGCCCTTAATTGCCAGGGGGTATTAAAAATTTTGCCATTAAAAATTTTTTTTCATTTTAAAAATTATGTTCTTGAAAAATTTCCCTTTAAAAATTTTGGGTTTCATTTTTTTTTTCCTTTTAAAAAAAAAATTCCTCAAATTTTGTTAAAAAAATTTTAAAAAAAAATCCCCCCGAAAACAAAACCCTTTTTGGTTTTTTTTTCCGCCCTTAAAAAATCCCTAAACAAAAAAATTAAACTAAAATTTTGAAAATTAAATTTGAAGAAAAGGGTGGCCCTTTCATTGTGTGAAAATTATTTAAAGTTTTTAAAGAATTTCCGGCCTTACTTTGAAGTAAAAACCTTAAAATTTTTTGATGAAATTAAGCTTCCAATTTCTTTTTTTTGGGGTAAAATTTTTTTTTCCCTTTTCCCCTTTTGATTTTAAAATTTTAAAGAAGTTTTGGGGGGACAACAAAAGGGGAAAAAGGATGGCAAATTTTGGGGAACTGGGCGGTTAAATTTAAAGGTTTTTTTTGGCCCAAAAAGATAAATTTAAACCAAAAAACCCGGGGCAAACTGGGGTTTTTTGGATGGTTTTTTCCCCCCCAAAATCCTCAAAAAAGTTTCCCATTTAAAAATTTGGAAATTTTTTTTATTAAACCCCTGGGCCCCAAATTTTAAACCGTTTAAGGGGTTTTAAAATCCCAAATTTTTAAAAAGTTTAAAATTTTAAATTTGGTTTTAAATAAAATGGAAAAGTTTCTTTTAAATGGTAATTTTTTTTTTTTAAATTTTTTAAAAAAAGGGAACCCCCTTTTTTTTGGAAAAAAAAAACCCCCTTTAAAAGTTTCCCCCTTTTGTTTTTTATTTTTTTAATTGTTTTTAAACCAACTTTTTTTTCCCCCTTTTTTTTAAAATTTAGATTTTCGGGGGACAAATCCACTTTTTAAAAAAGTTTTTCAATTTTTCTTTTTTTTCTTTTTGTAGTTTGAGAAAATTTAAAAACTTTTGGAAGGTTTTTAATATCCGAGGCTATTTTTGTTTATTAAACGGGAAAATTTTCGTTTTTTATAAATTTGATTTTTAGAAAATTGTTTAAAAAAAATTTTGAAAAATTTTCTTCCCCCCATTTTTTTTTCCCTTTTTCCGGGGGTTTTTTAAATTTTTTAAAATTTTTTTAATAAATTAAACCTTTCGGGGTTTTTGGGGGATCTTTTTTAAATAATTCCCTTTGGTTAAAACAACTTTTAAAAAAACATCCCCAAAAAACCCCTTTTTATTTTTTAAAATTCCAATTTTTGGGGGAAACTGTAAAACGGAGTTTTTCGAATAAATCGGGGAAAAATTGAATTCCTTTTTTTTGAAATTTTTTTGGGAAATCTTTAATTTAAATTACCACTGTTTGCCCTTTTTTTCCCTATCAAAGAAAAAAAAACCTTTATTTTTTTCCCCTGGGAAAAACGGCCAAATGGGTTTCAATTTTTTTTAAAAATTCGGGAACAAAAAATTTAAAAACCCCCTTTTTTTAAAAACCCCAACGGGAAAAAAGAAAAATTTCTTTTAAAAAAATTTTTTTTTAAAAGTTTTTTAAGATGTTTTTTTTAAAAATTTTTTGGGGTTTTGAAACGGCCCCCTAAAACTGCAACCATTTAAATTTGTTTTTTTTTTAAAACCATTGGGATTTTGTTTTATGGGTTTTTTCCGTTTTAAATCCCCTAAAGCCCTTAAATTAAATCCCGTTTTGTTCCTTAATTTTAGGGGAAATTTTGGGTATTCCCCTTTTTCTTTTAAGAATTCTATGGGAAAAATTTCCCATTTTTTTTTTTTTTTTTTAAAATTGAAATAATTCTTTTGGGGAGTATTTGAAATGCTGAAAAAAATAAAAACATACATTTGTTTAGTTTATTACTGCCAACTTTCCCTTTATTGAAAACCCCCAGGGTTCCTAAACCATTTGGACATAAATAATTTCATAAAAAAAATCTTTTTTGGTTTTTAAAAAATTAAACTGTAGGGCAAGATTCTTGAAGCCCAAATATTTTTTAAATGAATCCCTTTTTTGTTCCAAAATTTTTTTAAAAGGGATTTTTTTTAAAAAAGGAAAATTTAATAAGGGTCCAAAAAAAAGGGGAGCAAAAAATTAAGCGCCCAATTAAAGGGGAAATTTTTTTTTTTGGGTTTAAAATTTCTTTGGGAGTTGTGGTTCCTGGAAAAAATGCTCAAAGGTCATCCAATAAAAAGTGCCCCCTACCTATATGGTTGGGCCCCCCCTTGTTACTTTTGATTAATAGTCTTTAAAATTTTTTTTTAAAAATAAAAAAAATTTAAAACTGTCAGTTTCTTAAAAGGTAAAATTTAAAAAAAAGGTTATTTAAAATGAAAAAATTGGGCAAAATTTGGAAACATTTTATTTTATCTTAATTTTTTTCATTTGTGAATACTTTTTTTTTTTTTAAAAAAATTTTTAATTTCTTTTACGTATTTTCATAGTATTTTTTAAAAATCCAAAAACGTTTTGCTTTTTGGGGTTTTTTTTAAAAAGGATTAATTTTGGGTGAAAAGCCCAAGGATAAAATAAAAACCCAGGTTTTAAGAAAATAAATCTTGTGCCCCGTTCTTTCAGAATAAAATTCTTCAAAAAAACTTTGGCTAAACATGGGCGTTTTTTCAAGTTTTTTCTATAAAGCCCCCGGGTAATCATCAAAAAAATGCGCAAGGGGAAACCGAAAGTGTGGGGAAGAGAATATCCCCAATTCTTTTTTCCCCCAAATTCAAAAAAAAATTTTCCAAAAAAAAAAGAAATTTTTTATTTTCCCCATAAAATTTTTTTTTAAAACTACCTTATTTAGTCCTTGAATTTAAATTTTTAAGAAATTTTTTTGATGGGGTGAAAAATTCCTTAATTTAAAGAAAATACTTTTAAAATTTTATTTAATGGGGGGAATTCCCCGTGGATACCTTTTCCCCCTTTTGCCCCCGGGAAATAGGGGATTTTTTATTTTTGGGGACCCCAGGGGCCTTTTTCGGACCCCCAATTTCTTTTAAGTTCTTCCCCCCCCTAAATGGGGGGGGTGGGATAAAGATAAGCCCCCACTTAAAAGCCGCAGAAGGAAAACCAGGTAAAAAAACGGTTGAGGGGGGGGGTTAAAGGGAAAAAAAGATAAAAAAGGGAAAATATTAGGGGTGCAGGGGCGGGGAATGTCTTTTCGGGGGGGAAAAAAGGGGTTTTTTTCCCCGGGAAAAATAAAAAGAACCAAAAATAAAAAAGGTTTCCTTCTTTTCCCCGTTTCTTTTATATAATTTAAATTTTGGGTTTATTTTTAAATTAATGGTTCTTTTATGTGAAACTTTTTTTTTTTTGGGAAAATTTAAATACTAAATAAATAATAAAAAAAGCCAATTTTTGGTTTTTTTAGATTTTGCCCTTTGCTGACTTTCGGCAAAAAACGTTTCTTGTCAAATTCCCGGGTTTTGGATTGGTTTTTAAAATTGTGGAAAATGAAATGCAAAATTTTTTAGTGCGAAAGTTTTTTAAAAAAAATTAAATTTTTTAAAAGGGGGACAAAACAGAAAATTTAATTTTAAAAAGCCATCAAAAAACCCGAAGGGAAACTTAGGGGTAAAATTAAAAAGGGAATTTTTTAAAGAGGGGGTTATAGGAATTTTAAAAAAAGGTGTTAACCGGGTGGAAAAGGGATTAATTTTTTTGGAAATTAAGGGGGGAAAAAAATTTTTTTGGGACTTTACCTGTTGTTCGTTTTTGAAAAACTGCAACCGGGCAAACCTTGTTTTAAAATTTTAATGAAGGAATTGTTTAACTTTTTGAAATTTAAACAATTTTTGGGGGAATAAAAAAGCAATTTTTTTTTTTAGGGCTTGTATTAGGGAAAACCAATAATAAAAATTTCTTAAAAACAAAAGTTTTTTCCCATTTATAAATTTTTTAGGGGGTTTAAATAAGTTTTTGTTCTTTGCTGAAATTCTAGAATTTTATTTAAAAAAAACGCCCCAAAGTTAATTTGAAAACCCTAACACATTATTTTTTGTAGGAATATCAAAAATTTGAATTTTTTCAAAAAAGAAGTTTTTAAAGGAATTAAATAAAAGGAAATTACGGGAAAAAAGGATTAGATATGTTATTGAAGATTTGGATATAAGTGGTTTGTTTTTAAGGGTGAATCTGTTTCTATGTCATTATAATTTTTCGCAGTATTTCAACAGAAGGTACCCATGCTATAACTATTTTTGTTGGGGGTTCCACAGGAAGGGAGTACTTAAAATTTTTCCCCAAAAAAAATTGGGGTTGCCAATTAAAAATTTTTTGGGGGGGAAGTTTTTTTCCTTTCATTACCACTTCTTTGCCTTTTTCAGCTCTTTCCCCAAAAAGTTCCCAAACTTATTTTGATTTGCTTTTTTAAATTTTTGATGGTATGGTTTCCCCCTTCAAAAATTTGTCCAATTTTCCCATAAAATTTAACAAGATGGTTTTTTTGGGGTTAAAATCCAAACGCCACGGGGAATTGTGAGTTTGTCCCCCCAATAATTTGATAGACAAAGTACAAAAAATAAAAATGTATATTTTTTAATTTTTTTCATCCAAAACAGAAGAATACTACCCAACTTTTGGGATTACAATAAAAGTTGGTTTTTTTAAAATTTTCATTATTTGGGGAATTAGGTTTTTTCCCCAAATTTTAAAAATTCTGGGTTTTCCGGGAATTAAACCAGGGCCCAATTACAGGCCCTTAGGTACTTTTGTAAGTGACTAAAGCCTTTAAAAAATTCAAAGGGAAACAAATTTTTTTTTTAAAAAGTTTTACAAAAATTAACTTTTTTTTTTTTTTTTGCCCCCATAATTAAAAACAAATAAAAAAAATTCTTTTTTTTAAAATTTTAAATTAAAAAACAAAAAAATCACACTTTTTAAATATTTTTTTTAAATTTAAAATTTATATAAAATTTCGCTCATACCGCAATTCAAAAGGACCGGGGGATTAACCCCAAAAATTAATTTTTTAACCCAAAATTTTATTTTTTAAAATTCATTTAAAACAACAATTTTTTTGGTTTCCCCCTTGAAAAAGCACTTTTTTGTTTCCGCTGTAAACAATTGTTTTTTAAAATTCAAAAATTTTTTGGGGGTTTTTTTTTTTTTCCCCTTTGATTTTTGTATCCACTTTTTAAAATTATTGAGTCGGGAAAAAATAAAATGCAGTTTTTAAATTTAGAAATTTTTTTCCCATACAATTTAACACCTAAATTTAAAAATTATTTTTATTGATAATGCGGGCTCTCCTCCGCTATTGAAATTTTCAAAACAACTTTTTTTTCGTTCCCATTAAAATAAAATTAATTACAATTTTTGGTTTTTTTCTGGAAAGGGGGGCCATTTTTTTTAAGAACGGAAGGGTCCCTTTTTTGATCTAAAATAAAAACCTTTAAATTTGTGTCAGATCTGTTTTTCTTGATAATTTTGGTTTGTAAGGGGACCATAATCTCTTTCAAACAAAATTTATTTCCCTATTCAAAAAAAATTTTTAAATTAAAAATTTAAAACCCCATGGGAAAATTATCCACCCGAAAAAAATAAACAACCATGGCTTTTTGCCATCCCAAATAAATAAATAATTTTAGAATTTTTAAAGGGAAACATTAAAGTCCCAACATTGGAGAAAGAAAGGGCATTTTTTAAAAGGGGTTAAGTGGCAAAAAGTTCAGGATGTCCCTGGAAAAAGAGGGGGGATTTTTTTGGGGATAAACCAATTTTCCCTTTTTTCCCGAAGATTTCATTGGTGGGGGTTTTTAAATAAGGGTTTTAAATACTTTGTTACTTTGAATTTTGAGCTCAGGGTTCCCCCCCAGGTGGGGGTTGGGAATTACAGGGCTCATATTAAACATTTGGGAATTGTGAACATAAAGTCCTGGGGTAGCCCTGCCATTGGTGTTTAAACCCGGTAAGTGCCCATTTTCCCCTCCTGAAAGATAATTTATACCCTTTGGCCATTGCCCACCAGCTTTTTGTTTTCGGTTGGTTGCTTTTGGGCAACCCCAAGTTCCCCATTCTTTTTCTTTTTTGTCCCATTTTAATTTAATTTTTTTTGACTTTTCTTTAGATTGTTTTTGGGTTGTTCGGGGGTTTTAAAAGGGAGGGGGGAAAATAGCCCAGGTTGTAGTCCTCCCTTTCTCCCACATTCCCTCAAAAAACCTTCTGTCTTGCATATTTCAACCGGGGGTTGTCGCATGGGTTCAGTTTTGAAACGTTCCTCCAGGAACTGGTTCAAAAAATTAAAAATAAAAAACTTTTCCTGACGTTCCTTTGTAATGGGGGAAAGGTCTGTGGACGTAAATGAGAGAAAAACCCCCCTTAAGTGCTGTGGAAAATCAAAACCATTTCTAAACCCAAAGGGTTTACACTGTTTTGGCCATCGAAAGGGTTTCAGAGGAAAAGGAAAGAATCTTGAAGCCCGGGAAATTTCAACCCCCTTTCGATAACCGGGTGGAAATTGGTCCTTGGGGGCTCTGGGGATAAACCAAAACACCTCTTGGCCCGGGGGGAAAAATTCAAGATTAGATTTTCCCCAACAAGTTAACTCTGGTAGAAAAATTTGGGAAATTTTTAAAGATTAAATTAAAGAATAACTGCCCCCTTTTGGAACCTAAACAAAGGGGTTTCCATTTCATTTTTCTAAATTTCCCCTTTTTCATACGCTTTATTTTCCAGTACTTCCCTTCATTCCCCAAAACAATCATCACTTTTTAAATGGGGTTATTGACCTTTTGAAAATCCCCCTTCTAAAAAAACTGATTCCTCCTTTGGGCAAAAATCCCCCCTTTTTTCCCCAAAAAAAATTTTCATCAATGTCCCTCCTGAAATCTTTCCAACACCTTTGTTTTATCTTTAAAAAGTTACTGTTTTTCCAGATTTCTGGGCCCGGGTTTTCTGAAAAATTTGGGCTTATCCCCACCATAAGGGTTTTAAGGTTTTAAAAAAATTTTGGGGTTAGACGGATCCAAACCTTTTTTTTGGGCTAAAAAATTTGTTTTTTTCTAAAACGACCCTGAATTTTTACGGTTTTTCCCCTAATAAAACTTTAAAAAAAATTTTTTGGAAAAAAAAGAAGAAAAATTCCCCCCCAATTTCCCTTTAAACCCCGTTATTCCCTCCCAAAAATAAAACCCCCTTTTGTGGTTTTAAATCCCAATTAAAAAGGGCCCAATAATTCTGGGGGAAAAAAAACGGGAAAGAAAATTTTCCCCAAAAGGGTTAAAACCCCATCCCAAATATCAAAATTCTTTTAAAATTTTCAGGCCGGGGTGTCAACTAGGCCGGAGGGCCACAGGGGCGAGGTTTTTTTTCAACTCCCAAATCATTCCGGGTTTATCTGTTTTTTTTCCCCTTTTTAATAGCCGGGAAGGGAATTTTTTAAGTTTTTTTCAAAAATTTTCCAAACAGGGGTTTTAAACAAGAAAAAAATCCCAAAATTATCCTTAATAACTTTTATAACCTTTTTTAATAGAAGCGGGGTTTGAATTTAAAACCCCTTTACAACCCAGCTTTTGCTCATCTTCTTCCCCCAAAATTTTAAAACTGTTTTCTTTTTTTTCTTTTCCAAATCGCCTTCGGACCCCCCCTTTTATTTTCCATTTTTTTTTTTTTAAAAATCTGGATGTGGGGGGTTTTTTGGCTCATTATTCCTTTTTGAGGAAAAAAAAATTTGGGGCTTGGCTTTTTTCTAACGGTAATAAAAAAAAAATTAAGGGGTTTTTAAAAGAAATTGAATTTTAAAGGTGGGGTAATCAGGCATAAACTTAAAAATTGTTGGAAATCAATTTCCAAAAGCAAAGGGCACTCACCCTTGGATTGGGCCATTTTCATTAACATTACACCCCTTCCCCTTAACCTTTTGCTTTTTTTTTTCCCAACTGCCCTTTAAAATTCTCCCTTTATTTTTTCAAAAAAAAAATAATAATCAAACCCGACAAAAAAAATAAATATCCAACAAGAGAAACAAAATAAGAAAGTTCCCCATACCCCCTCTTAATTTTTTATTTACTTTTACTGTATCATTATAATCGCTCCTGTTATTAGAATTAACCTTCATCTTTTCTTGAGATCACATTTAATAGCCATAAATGTTTTCTTTGGTTTGACTTAATTAAAATGGAGTAGGCGGAAAATAAAGGTTTATCCCTGTACTTTGCCATGATATAGGTAAGCACATTTGAGAAATAAAAGGTGAAATCCTTAAATCAGTTGTTATTATTCGATCAAGTATTGAAATATTTCATTTATTAATACTTTACAATATTTTGTAGAGCACGAAAGTAAAGAATTAGCTACAAAAAAATGTCGCCGTCAATGGCTCAACTAACTAAGGTGGTTGCTTTTCAAATTCTGAAGCGTAGTGCTAGCCCGAGTTCGATCCGACTTAAAGACTCATCAAAATTAACAATGATAAAAAAAATTATCAGAATTGAAATCTTTATAACTAATTTGAACTAAATAATTTTGAGAGATACTGTGGAAGGATCGCATAAGAGATCTGTTCGGGAATCACCAAAATCGCCATCAAAATGCGATGTCTAATTGCGGATGGCAGCTCACGTATTTACAATAATCCATTTCTATTCATTGCCATTTGACGTCCATGAACCCCGCTATTGAATAAGGCAGTGGTTCTCAACCTGTAGGGCGCGAAGTAACAAAAAGGGGGGCGCGAAGATGTGAAAAAAAGAAAACATCTGTTGGAACCAAAACAAATTAACTTAAACTACATTCTGATAATAGAACAATAAATACTGTATAGAGTTAGATAAATGTCGATAAAACTTAAGTAGGTATAATCAAATATGCATCTACATTTCAAAAAATGTTGGGGGGGGTGTGCGATTAAAACTGCTATGAAAACTCGGGTCGCAAATACTTAAAGGTTGAGAAACGCTGGAATAAGGTGATAACAAACCCACTGTGGTAGATCAGGTTGAATTTGCTCTGCTGCACCAAACATTCAAAGGTATCAATCCAGAGCACATCAGAGAGGCTGAGAGACACGGCGCAGATCAGTCACCGGCACACAGACACACACGGGACACTCCAATGTGAGCAGTGCACATACCAAGGTCGGCATTAAAGATTGAGTGCTAAGGCAACAAAAAGCAGCGGGATAAACACATCTGGACCTGCTGTTGAAAAAACATTTGCTTTTAACAGCAGCATCCCTTCCTCGTGAACACATCTTCAAGGTCCGGACAGGTGATCAGTAAAAAGTTTTGTAGTCACAGCACAGTGCAATAATAAAACATTTCCTAAAACATATAGTTGTCCAGTCTGTATCATTCCTAAGCAATCTTCCAGTAATAGAGGCGCAATCCCAGTCACTAACACATTAACGCTCAAAGTAAGAACACATTCCACCTTATCAATTTAATATTTAAAAATTTAAACCGCTAAACCCGCCATCAACAACTACAAAAACAGTTGAAATCGTTACTCAAATATTTTTTTTGTTATAGACATAAAACAAGATGCACGTTTCCATTTGATATATCTTTACTAGTGTTCTCACCTTGCTCGCTTCCGGTCCACGCTGGAATTTGCTGTTAAAAAAAAAATCGGACTCTTTTGGGTCATAATTCACAGGGGGTGGACGTGGGACCCGATCCCACGTATGCTTTATTATAACGCTACCGCTGCACCACTACTATTTTCAGGAAGATGGTATATAATGTATGTTTTTTAATGTATACATGTATGTATGTACTGAAGGCGACAACAATTATATAAAGATGTATACTATATGACATACCTTCAGTGTTGCATGAAAACGTTGCATGAGGCGAAGAACGGATATTTATGAGAGTATTATAGTGAGAGATGTCGTCACCCGTATTGCTAAAGCTCTTCTTTGCAGCATTATGCCTTCAACAAGTCGCCGTTTGTATGATGTATAATTTATAATTTTATTTTTTGCCACAATGTATTATCGTGCATGATCTTTTAACATGCATTGATCCTCTACAAACTTTCATTTCAATGGGAATTCTGTTGAGTTTTTTAACTCTGTTGATGCCATATGTAGCCTACTTCAAACGGGAGCTCGTTGAACAAATAATGAGTCGAAGCTTTGCGCAGAGTACTGAGATTGCGTCATGACGGGCTTTGAACGGGTCTCCGAAGCCTCAGACATGCGTACTACTGAGATTATGACGGGGCTACTGAAGCCTCAGACATGCGTAGCACTGAGATCATGACGAGGCTCCGAAGCCTCAGACATGCGTACTACTGAGATGATGACGGGGCTACTGAAGCCTCAGACATGCGTAGTACTGAGATTGCGTCATGACGGACCTTGAACGGGGCTACTGAAGCCTCAGACATGCGTACTATTGAGATGATGACGGGGCTCCGAAGCCTCAGACATGCGTACTACTGAGATCATGACAGGGCTACTGAAGCCTCAGACATGCGTAGTACCGAGATTGGATCATGACAGGGCTTCGAGCAGACATGGTGACTGGTTACTGAATCTTTGTGAAGCCTCAGCACACTGAAAGGCATTGACCTCTATATTTTGAGAGTCTATCTGACACTTAACTCTCTAGTTATATTTTGTAATTCGTATTGACATTACACATTTCAGTTGATATGGTTAAGCTACAATTCAGGTAGTTGCTGAGAATTAATTATTGTTCTTGTGGATTGCTGTGATTGCCTTTGTCTGATACATAGTGTCAAAGATATATTGTCATATATTAAGTTTTTTATATATATATATATATATATATATATATATATATATATATATATCTATACTAATAAAGGCAAAGCCCTCACTCACTCACTCACTCACTGACTCATCACTAATTCTCCAACTTCCCGTGTGGGTGGAAGGCTGAAATTTGGCAGGTTCATTCCTTACAGCTTCCTTACAAAAGTTGGGCAGGTTTTATATCGAAATTCTACGTAATGGTCATAACTGGAAGCTGTTTTCTCCATTTACTGTAATGGAGATGAGCTTCAACGCCGGGGCGGAGTTTCGTGTGACATCATCCGCCTCCACGTAATCACGCAGTACATAGAAAACCAGGAAGACCTCAAAAGCGCTGAAGAAAACATGCATTATATAATTGAGAAGGCAGCGAAACAATAAGAAGCGGCGAGTGACATATACAACCATATTCATGAGTTCTGCTACTGGAAACAAAGCACGATGTAAACCTACACTTTAAATTAAGTTCATAGACAGGCTGCGCGTGGCGTTTGTAATTTAGTGCCTGCCCATATAAGGCCGTCCGTCAGCGGCAATCAAATAGCAAACTCCCACTAAATATTCACGGGTGAAGGACTGTGTTTATGGAGAGGAAGATGAGATGGTCAGGGTGGTGTTTGACACAAACTCAGCGAAACTGCGAGAGAAAGTTTTAAGTGCCAGGACTAAGGTAACATTAAATACAGCCATGGACATAACGAGATGGCACCAGCACAGCTGGGAACCGATGCATGTACACCGAAAGGCTCACGTGAACTGACGCGTGCACAGATAAAAGCAACAGTTCCAAAGAGCTGAACAAAACCGAATTACACAATTGAAAAGGCAGCAAAAATACGAACCTGATAAGCATATTCATAAATCCAGCTACTGCGGAAACAAAGCACACGGTGGAAAAAGTCAATGTCCCGCTAAAGGAAGACAGTGTAAAAAACCGTGCATGCAGTGTGTCAGGTCTCAGATAAAGAAGAAGACGAGCTGTTTATTGATGCAGTAAGAAACGAATCGATGAATGAAACCTGTCATCTTTACAACGATTGACAAACACGGAATGTAACTTGAACACAACACATCCTACAAATACGAACCTGATTGAAAGAAATAATGATAATCAAATCCTTGATGACAGCAACACTCAGTAACACTCACAAAACAAATACTGTATATTGACAGTCATGTTACGTTATTTTTAAATGTTCCCTTTTCTTTTCTAGCTTTTTAACACACTACTTCTCGCTATGACGCTGCTGGTATATATATATATATATATATATATATCCGATCTACATACTCGAATAATGGATACTTTATTCACCATCAATGATTGTTTTGGTAAAGCCATACTCAGTGTATTCATTAGATGAACGGTAAAAAGTAAAGCGAGCTTAGGAGGATGCAGGCTGTAGTGCTTGGCCAACTCTATCTGAATTGCGCGATCACATTTGAAAAAATATATCTTTTCAAGTTCTATTTAGTCCATATGTGTCAAACTCAAGGGCGCGGGCCACATCCGCCCGGCGTGTAATTATATCCGCCCGAGATCATTTTATATACTGTATTATTGTTATTAAAGCCCGGTATATGAAGCGCTGGTAACACAATAAACTACAGATCCCATAATGCAGCGCTTCAGCCGCCTTGCCGAACAAGTTATTGCGAAGCTAGCTCACACGATGCTGAAGAGAAAAGTTGATTCTGAAAATAGAGCCTTTAAAAACCGATGGGAGGCTGAGTATATGTTTACTGAACCCGTGTGTCTCATTTGTGGAGCTAATGTGGCTGTAATTACAGAATTTAATCTAAGACGGCACTATGAGACAAAACATCAGGGTAACCTGAATGCAATGCAGAAGATACAGAAAGCAGCATAATTAAATAAGAATCTGACACTTCAGCGGACGCTTTAACCGTGCACAATCACAAAGTGATTTCAAGTGAAGCTGCTTTTATGGGAGACACAAATGCACCAGTGCACCTTGCCCCACTTTCCCTGTTGCCAAGTAATGTTAAACCAAGTCGTCACTACGGTGTTCCCAACACGCACTTTGCTGATAAACTGAGCGCACTGCGCACTGAGTTTGCACGGCGCTTTGGTGACTTTGAAGAACAAAAAAAGTCCGTCTACATGCGGCTCGAACCTTGTGCATGTTTGGTAGCACATATCTGTGTGAGAAGCTCTTCTCAGTGATAAAGACTAACAAAACAGCACACAGGAGTCGCCTCACTGATGAGCACCTGCAATCCATCCTGAGAATCTCCACAACACAGAACCTCACACCAAACAGAAACGAACTTGTGGCCAAAAAAAGATGCCAGGCGTCCAGCTCTAAAATGACATATGAGCAAAGACAACTGAATGATTTGATTTGTTATTGCTGAAAGGAACACATTTTATTTATATTTCCAGGTTTTGTTATGCAGCATGTTCATATTTGAATTTGTATAATTTTGACAGGATATATTTTTATGGAGAGCAAAATCTTTTGGGATATTTAAAATCTAAGTTTATTTTTATATAAAATTACATAAGAGTAAAGAAATTTGAATGTTTGTTCTTTTAACGTTTACTTTATTTCTAACTTGTATAATTTAGACAGGATATATTTTTATGGAGAGCAAAATATTATAAGTTGTTTAAGGTTTGAGTTGATTTATTCACAAATAATATTCCTGTCTGTTTTTACCATTCCTACCAAAGATATTTCTGTCGACTAAATAAAAATTCCTTCTATTTAAAATTTAAATAGAACTTGAACAAATACGATAGTTCATAATATACACGCAGACTTGCACGTAAGAGTGGGAGTCATCCGTTTTAACAAATGCAGCGTATTGCACTGATACTGAAATAGCTGTGTGTGTATATATGTAGATATGTATGTATATGTATATATGTTTATATATGTGTGTGTGTATGTATGTATATATATTTGTGTGTATTATGTGTGTATGGATTTATGTGTGTGTGTATATGTATGTGTATATATGTAGATATATATGTATGTATATATGTGTATATGTATAGATATGTATATATATATATGTTTATGTGTGTGTGTGTGTATATATATATATATATATATATATATATATATATATGACAACAACACTCATCACTCACAACAGTGACAAAACAATTACATTGACAATCATGTTACGTTATTTTCAAAATGTTTCCTTTTCTTTTCATTGCTTCTTTAACACACTACTTCTCCGTTGCTGGTATTTTGTATATATATATATATATATATATATATATATATATATATATATGAAAAGATTAGGTAAATCGTTCAACCTTTTTATGGAACACTTCATTTTGTTCAAAACCGTACGTCATATAGTATACATCTATAAATATAATTTTTTCGTCTTCATTAGGAGAATACAACAATGACAGTCTCGTATCAATTAAACCATTTTAACCATTTTAATGTCAAACAACATATTTCATCCACCACCGTAAGAACAGAGATAGTAGTTCAGTTGTGCGGAGCTCGTTAATTATCCCGATTAGGTGGCTCAGTGGTGTTGTCACTGTTTCTCAGTAAAAACACCAGGGGTTCGCGTCGCTGATCCTCCTCTTGTGAAAGTTTTTTTTTCTATTCCTCCATTTAACAAGCTTGGACGGATGGCGAGTGAATCGAGCTATCGAGGGAAGGTTGGGCCACCGTAGTCGGGCAGGGGGCACACGCCCCTAATTATATTGTGTATGTAAAGAGTTTCACTGTAAAACGTAATAAACTTCATATTTGTGTGTTTGGAGACCCTGGTGTCGTACTGAATTTGTATTGTAGAAAAACAAACTACTGTCCAGGATGCCTAAATGTGTCTTTTCCTGTCTGATTGCTATACGGCACTTCCAACTTGGGACAATTCGCTATAAACAGTTTCAGCCAACCAGTGCCTTCTAAACATGCAGAGTGACAGTGTGAACCTTTATTGTTGCGGCGAAGCATCTTCGTTTCAGTCAGTCATTGTCCTGTTAGACTCTTTACTGTTAAGTACTGCTTGAGCTACCGTTTATAGTACAACAGGTGGCATACGTAGTTCTTAAATCGATATTGAAATGCACACACAAGTCTCCTAAATTACTTATTGAAATACCTACATTTACAGTGTCCGTTGTAGGAAGTCGTAGTTTTTACTTGTTCCCGTTATTAGGAATTATAATTTCTCAGTGTCACATATTATTCGTTACTACTCGCGAGTCCTGCTTCATTGAGATTTTGTTTTATATTCTGTATAAGCAAACTTTTTAAAAGGAGCGTTGATTAAATTGACTATAGCAGACTTGTCATCTTCTTAAAATGACTTTGATTTGATATTGACAATTAATCATAAGGCCAAACATCAAGGAGGATTTAAGTTTGCATGGACTGTGCTGTTTCTTTTTTTTTCGTGACATCATGTCAGTAGAGAGTGCGTCACGTTAACAATGTATTCTGTCCTAAATGACAGCGCACACGCTTTTTTATATTTCCTAAAGGCCAATCTGTCTCAATTTCCTCATTAATATATTTTGACAGTGTATTTTAGTGAGAATGATTATAAACATATTACCTATGTTCATTTCCCATGTAGATATGTAACGTTTGGTGAGTATAAATAAAAAGTAACAACACATATAATAGTTATGTTGCATTGTTTATGATTAACAAAATTCATCGTTTGTCGGAAATGTTCTACTTATACAGTCGATTTATTCCACTTTTGAAGGTGTACATTGTCGGTATTCTCCATTGCATTTGCCCCCGAGTGTAATGTGTGCCAGTGTAACCGAGGGATGGCAGACAAGCTCACGTATTGGGTGACAAGGCACATTTCTCATCCTGATGCCCAGGCTCTTGTCCTGCAAGTTTACTATTATTATTAGACATGTAGAGGAAATGTGTTTTATTTTATGTCTATGAAAGGAAGGATGGTAAAGCCTTGAATGAAACTGAGTGTTGATGCTTTGGGTAACAAGACAGGTTAAGGAGCCGGGAACGTTAAATGTGACATTGACTGCGGGGGACTGTGTAACTGGAAGATGGTTTAAGAATACAGAAGCGACAAATCTTAGTGTTTGAGTAATTCTATTTACGTCAATTATTTACTCTGTTGTGCTGCACTTCGTAAGATTACTTATTTACCCCCACACGCAGCCTTTGATAAGGTGAATTCACAAGTAAAGGATATTGCTGACAAAGTCAGATGCTTTTTTGAAAGTTTGGCTCCAGATGTGCTTATCCAGCTGCTCCTTCTTCTCAGTACTTGAGTGATCTTTACGTTCAACTCTGGATGAATTCGCAAAATTTCTTTACAACTGTTTTGTCTCATTAATGCAGAAATCCCAAGGCTTTCCTAAAATTGCAGAAGACACTGTTGATGGCGCTGATTCTGTTTTAAACACAGTTGTGATTAGTTATGCAGAACACGCTTTAACTCACATTGCTTTTTGGAAATCAATAATACAAATCAGCAACAGATCTGGAAATTACTGAATAGTAAAAACGTTTAATGAGGAATGTCTTGCGCATATACTGGTGTAATGACCACGTCGGCTTTTGTGAAGCATTTCTTAGCCTCTGTGATATGATCGACATGGGGTAGAATAGATTCTGGATTGTTATAATACATGCTACCTTACGCAAAATATGCCCATCGATATGTTACAGATTCTTGGTGGACACGATTCCACACCGAGGAAAAAGGTGCTCTATGTAAATCGTTCATAATGTCTCCAAAATATATTTGTTAACTTTCAGACAAGTACTACTTAACTGTTTTATACAAAATCCATATTTCAACATATGCGAATCCCAACTAGGATTTGAACTCGTGTTAGTGCATTTTATCAACATAGCACAGACAACCGCTTTTACGCTTTGAGCCAAAGCACTTTAGCAGACTAGTTACTGACCAAATCGACTGCTGACTGCGCAGATATCAATGACGTCATTACGCTAGCGTATTCAAAATCACGTGACGGGCGCATTTGAAGCAAGCCTCGAAGCGGTGCTTCGATCTCCAATGCTTCGATAGCTCAACACAGTGTTGAAACCTGAGTATCGAGCGGCCCATCACTAACTGTGGCCTTCCAGGCCTGGAGTTCGACACCTGTGTGTCAGGCCATTCATCTCTGGGTAGTAAACAGTGGTGTTCCATTATTTAACTGCAAGATTCTCACATATCTTCTTTATGATGTAAGAATAGAAGGGTGTACCATGGTCAGTTAAAATTAATGCCAATATGTGCGAATATTTCTGAAAGAGTCTTAGCAATGCTTGGGCACTGGCCTTTTGCAGAACAGCCACCTCTGGGTACCTTGTTGCATAATCAGCCAACACGGGTATGCATTGATAACCATTTTTCTTCTTGGGAAGTGGGCCAACAATGTCTGACCCAAGGGAACTTCCAAAATAGGCATCGGTGAGTGGGGGAGCCTTAGTGGGTCTGAGTGGAAATAACTTGACAGTCAGGTCGAGACTTACAAAACTGTTCCACTTCTTGGCCCATATTAAGCCAATTAGACTGTTTTGAAATGTGAGCCCTGGTCTTCTCCAATGCCATGTTGACCCCCCAAGACATGAGAAAACCATCTCTCTATGCTTGCTTGTGACCACTACTGCTCAATCAGTCCTTGCCTTATGCAATAAGAACACCTCTGTAGTCTTCCGGGCCTGACACAGCACCCCATTCTTCTCCAGCCATCATTTCTCTGGGGCCCTCTAACTGTTTTCTGACCTGTAGGGGTTGAAGGTATGGGTGCCTGATGTGAAGAGTCCTCCAACTGTACTGGATTCACAGGTGAGGAGTTGTCCCCTATCTTACTTGACAAATTAGGGTCAATCTGTAAACTGGCTCATTGACCATCAGTTGCTAGCCCCACACTCTCGACTGCAGACTGTAATCCCTGCCTGCATTGATTAAAGTTTCAGTGCACCCTGCAGCAGGGGGAGTTTCTGTGTCTCAAAAACCTCACATGGGATGCTCTTACTTTGGCATTGGTACCACTCATGATGTTTTCCACAGCTGGGGAACCTTCTGCAAATCTATAGAAAGAGAACAGGCACTGAAAGATCTTGCACAGCTGGCTGGCACATGTTTTAGCATCCTGGTGCTGAGTCCAACAAGCCCTAAAGCCTTGTTTATGCAGTGTCTTCCCAACTCTCTGCTCACTTGATCAACAGAGAGAGACAGTCCTGGAAGTGGAGTGGGGGGCTGGAGATCACAGGTGTGATCTCATTGTAGGGGAAGGTCGTTCAAGGTGCTGGTGGCAGTTGTGATTCTGTTTAGCTTACACACACACAGGCAAGCAATGCTGAGGGAAGGGCCATACTGACAAAAATGAGTCAAACCTGTTGAAGAACTGGTCAGAACATCTGTTCTTGTCCTATTCCTCTGCAGGTTTTACAGCCTGCTTGTAGCCAGTGGTAGCCCTCATCAACTTCCTTCATGTTGCTTTATTGTAACTTGTACTCAAGTTTGTCTCTGTAGTTGACTTTCACCACACAAAGCTGCTTCTTAAGTTCTGGCTGCACCTGCATGATTTCATCCTTCTCTCCAGAACTGTAGGCTGTCTTCTTCATATTCAGTAGGGCTTTCAAGTAATCGTGATACATGGATTGTTGTTGGAAAAGCAGAACACTGTCTTTGTGGGGACTGTGTTATTCACACAAAACTTAATGTAGTCTGTGATACAGTGTTTCATTCCTCCAATGTTCTGGCTGTGACTCGCAAAGCATATTCCAATCATTTTTCCCAGAGGCATCCTTAAGAGCCTCCTCAGCCTCATTTGTCTATTCCTGCACGGTCATGGTGGTGGCTTGCAACCTCTGGACAGTGGGTTTATATGCAGGTATGAGCTGTACCAAATTATAATACGATCAGCCTAACGGTGACAAAGAAACCAAGTTAAATGCCTCTTTAACATTAGCATATAACAAGTCCAGCGACCTCTTCTACAGGTCACAAACTGGTAAAAATTGGTAAAGGTGGAGGAAAGTGAAACATGGTTAAAGTCCCTAGCAATTGTGATGAAATATTGGGATGGTCAGTAGTGAGTTTGCTTATTACACAGTATACTGTATCTGTTGCAATTACCATCTGAGGTGGGGATATAAACATCCAGCACAATGGCATGTGATAACTCTCTTGGAGTATAATAATGTTGTAAGTCAACCGTGAGCAGCTCAACATTTGGTTTGCATACCTGTTCAGTAATTGCAGTATGTCAGGGGTTGCACCACTTTTTATTTACAAAAACGGCAAGTCTGTCTCATTTTTTCATTCCATTTTCCCTCCTGCTTCTCTCCATCCGGATGATTTTGAATCTATCCAGTTTAATCTCTAAGTCTGATGTTTCAGCGCTAAGCCATGTCTCAGAGAAGCACATGAGACTGCTAAGTTTGTATTCCCTTTGGCTTTTGATGAGTGTTGAGAGCTCATCCATTTTATTTAGATAGATACTTTATTAATCCCAAGGGGAAATTCACATAATCCAGCAGCAGTATACTGATACAAAAAAACAACATTAAATTAAATAGTAATTAAAAATGCATGTAAAAGCAGAGAATAACTGTAAATAATGTTAGCATTTACTTCCCCGGGTGGAATTGAAGAGTCGCATAGTATGGGGGAGTCTCTCAGTGGAGCAAGACAGTGACAAAAGTCTGTCACTGAAGCTACTCCTCTGCCTGGAAATGACACTGTTCAGTGGATGCAGTGGATTCTTCATGATTGACAGGAGTTTGCTTAGTGCCCGTGGCTCTGCCACAGATGTTAAACTGTCCAACTTTACTCCTACAATAGAGCCTGCATTCTTAACAAGTTTGTCCAGGCATGAGATGTCTTTCATCTTTATGCTGCCTCCCCAGCACACCACCGCGTAGAAGAGGGCACTCGCCACAATCGTCTGGTAGAACATCTGCAGCATCTTATTGCAGATGTTGAAGGATGCCAACCTTCTCAGAAAGTATAGTCAGCTCTGACCTTTCTTACATAGAGCATCAGTTTTGGCAGTCCAGTCCAATTTGTCATCCAGTTGCACTCCCAGATATTTATAGGTCTGCACACAGTCACCTCTGATGATCACAGGGTCCATGAGGGGCCTGGGCCTCCTAAAATCCACCACCAGCTCCTTGGTTTTGCTGGTGTTAAGATGTAAGTGGTTTGAGTCGCACCATTTAACAAAGTCTTTGATTAGCTTACTGTACTCCTCCTCCTGCCCACTCCTGATGCAGCCCACAATAGCAGTGTCATCAGCGAACCTTTGCACGTGACAGGACTCCAAGTCATATTGGAAGTCTGATGTATATAGATTGAACAGGACCGGATAAAGTACATTCCCCTGCAGCAACCCTGTATTGCTGATCACAATGTCAGACCTGCAGTTCCCAAGACGCACATATTGAGGTCTGTCTGTAAGATAGTCCACGATCCATGCCACCAGGTGTGAGTCTACTCCCATCTCAGTCAGCTTGTCTCTATGGAGCAGAGGTTGGATGGTGTTGAAGGTGCTAGAGAAGTCCAAAAACATAATTCTTACAGCACCACTGCCTCTGTCCAAGTGGGAGAGGAATCGGTGTAGCATATAGATGATGGCATCCTCCGCTCCCACCTTCTCCTGGTATGCGAACTGCAGAGGGTCGAGGGCGTGGCGGACCTGTGGCCTCAGGTGGTGAAGCAGTAGCCGCTCCATGGTTTTCATCAGATGTGACGTTAGAGCAACAGGCCGGAAGTCATTCAGCTCACTAGGACGTGATACCTTTGGGACAGGAGTGATACAAGATGTTTTCCAAAGCCTTGGGACTCTCCCCTGTTCCAGGCTCAGGTTGAAGATGCGCTGTAGAGGACTCCCCAGTTTCAACACACAAGCCTTCAGCAGTCGTGGCGATACACCATCTGGACCCGCTGCTTTGCTGGCACGAAGTCTTCTCAGCTCTCTGCTCACATGGGCTGCTGTAATTGTGGGTGGGGATGTCTCACCTATGCTGGTATCAGCAGAAGGATGGTTGGAGGATGCAGTACTCCGAGGTGAGAGTGGGTTAGTGATCAAACCTATTAAAGAAGTTGTTCATTTAGTTTGCTCTCTCCACGCCTGTCTCGATGGGCACGCTTCGAGCTGCAGCCAGTGATAATCTTCATCCCATCCCACACTTCCTTCATGCTGTTGTTCTGCAACGTCTGCTCCAGCTTTCTCCTGTACTGCTCTTTCGGCGCCCTGAGCTGGACTCGGAGTTCCTTCTGCACGCCGCTTGAGCTCATGCCGATCACCATCTCTAAAAGCCCTTTTCTTCTGGTTCAAAAGGCCTTTGATGTCACTTGTAATCCATGGCTTGCTGTTAGCATAGCAGCGTACTGTTCTTACTGGAACTACAATGTCCATACAGAATTTGATGTAATCAGGTGTGCATTCAAAAGCCTCTTCAAAGTTCTCACTATGTGACCCCAGCAATATATCCCAGCGATCTTACTTTGCCCATAATAATAAAAGGCAGGTAGGGTCTGTACCTTCTTCACTTGTTGCAGAATTGGGCTCCTGCTCTCTTTCCCCGGCATCTACCTAGTAGTTCTGCTGGCAGCCTGGAAATGGACTCTGATGTTCTAGTAGACAAAGGGCCAAGGTATTGCAGTTGCTGTCGTGTGTGAGTGAATGCAAGTCCTTCCTCACATTTTGTTATCCATAAAAGTAGTAAAGAATATTATTGCAAACAACAATGATGACAAACACTAAGCTGCTGTTGTAGATGGCCAATTGTGGAAGTATAGCATATCATTTAGTTACATACAATTATTAGCAGCTATTTGTTAAACATACACTGTAGATTTTATAAAATGTTAATTAGAAATAAAACATTATTCTTTGTAGTCTTTCAGCTATAAACATTTATAATCCAGGGTGTCTTTTTTATTTCATATGCCTGTAATCTGTTTCTGGACATGTTGTTTTAAGTGAACCAAAATCTAGTTTTCCAAGTTGTACAAAAGATTAATTAATAATTCGTTTCTGTCCTTTTATATTAAAGGTTTTTGTTAAATTATTCTCTCACCTCTGGATAGAAGTTGTAGCTGAGCACCTTTTTGCTGCACATGCTTAAAAGTTGACTGTTTTTCTTGTGAAAAAGCTCTGGTATGTCTATGAGATTAAACTACATACTGTATATTTAAAAAAATCTTCCTGTTATTATCCTATCACATGCCTTAACAATGTAGAAATGGATGGGGGAAGAGAGACATGCACTTATGACTTCTTTTTTACTTAGGCACACTTTCATACAAACAGGAATAGGGAATAACTGTATTAATGCAGCTGAAGTGAAAACATTAATTATATCACAGGAAAAGAGTTTTAATGTTTCACTTTTTAAAAATGTTTCAAAGTATGTAAGTATAGATTTGTGAAACAAGTAAAGAAAAACATTATTATAAATTTCTTACTAACACTAAAACATGTTTTCTAACAAAACTGCATGAATTGTTTTAAGCACTGGTCTATAAAAATAGTCTTTTTGTGTTTGTCTTGTATCTTCCTTATCTGTGATTTAGAAAGAGAGTCCATAATGAGTGAAGTTTTGACTTTAAAAGCTTGGAAAGATGACATGGTGCTTCCAACAGAAGGAACAGAGAGTGCACAAGCAAATGGAATTGCTGTGAACAGGGTATCAGTGTTGTCTACTGACATAATGGTATGTATAGCTATCAGTTAAAGTCAGGATGGACAGTTTTGAATTATGCTGTATGTTTGTTTTTATATTGTAAAATAAGAATATCCTAATCAGTGCTTCTATTCTGTTGTTGGATGTGTTCTGTACAATCTTAATTCAAATGCACTTTGCTTGAACAGAACATTATATAAAAGTAATGAATTTATTTAGTTGTATTTTGCTTTGCCAACACCACACTAATAATTTGCCTAATGATTCAAATTCATTTGTAAGAGAAGGTGGATTTATTATATATTGGAAAATTGATATGCTCTTTCATATTTACAAAAGAAACAGGAATGCATTAGATTGCTGTATGCATCTTTTTAAACAATTAAGCAGTTGGAGTAAGCTGTGAAGCTGACTGGAAAAGATCTGGAGAAAAAAAAAAAATTTGTCTTTAAAATTAGCAATTAATGTGCTATTTATTGTAAACAAAACTATAAAGAGAATTGGAAAAGAGTTTGCATTCCATTTCTGTGTCTGTAGGAAGACATTTAAAATAAAATATTGTCATAATAAGTTTGTAGGTGAGGCTTAAGAAATGTTAAGTGTGAGTAGTTTTTTTTTAAAAGTTGTAATGCGTTGATGTGGGAAAAGGGCTAAAATTATTAAACTGTACAGTGGGGGTAAAGTAAAGATGGAGCTTCATCTTATGTGCTATTTATGTTCAACTACATACGCTCAACATCTTTGCCATATTGATCCAGTGCATTCTTAATCACAATCCTCAGTAGCAATAAAATATCTTGAAGAAAAGTTAAAATAAAATAAATGTGAAAGATTTTACATTTATACTGTACAACTCATCATTAGGTTAGAAAAAGTAAAATAAGAGTAGCAATTTATTGCAGCAACATCTAGAAAGTTTCGTTATGTAGTGCAAAAAAAAACTCAAAACTTCAAAACCAATCTGTTTGTCCTGCAATAATATACAACTCTGCTCAATATAAGCATCCTTTGATACAAATCTCATGATGGGATGGTGTGCCTATAGTAGCTAGCTCCAAATCAAGTCTCAGTATACATTGATATATTTCTGAAGTTTCAGACTTTTTGTTGTTGTTAATTAAAGTCTTTTGCCCTGCATCCCTTCACAGTAATCCATCAGTACTGTGGTAGTAATTACTTGTACAATTGTAGACTTGTACAATTTTGGACCTTTGCCTCCTAACCTTTCTTATTCTGGGGATGAAAAGATGTATATGTATGTATATATATTTATGTATGTATATATATTTATATGTATATGTATATATATGTATATCTATACTAATAAAAGGCAAAGCCCTCACTGACTGACTGACTCACTCACTGACTCACTTATCACTAATTCTCCAAGTTCCCGTGTAGGTAGAAGGCTGAAATTTGGCAGGCTCATTCCTTACAGCTTACTTACAAAAGTTAAGCAGGTTTCATTTCGAAATTCTACACATAACGGTCATAACGGTCGACAACGTCCGCCATGTTGAACTTTCTTATTTATGGCCCCATCTTCACGAAATTTGGTATGCGGCTTCCCTGTGCTAACCAAAACCGATGTACGTACTTATTTCGGTGGTATGATGCCATTGTCGGCCGCCATATTGAATTTTCCACACGTCACTAATTCTCCATCTTCCCGTGTAGGTAGAAGGCTGGAAATTTGGCAGGCCATTCCTTACAGCTTATTTACAAAGTTAAGCAGGTTTTATTTGAAATTCTACAGCGCATCGGGTCATAACGGTCAACAACGTCCGCCATATTGAACTTTCTTATTCATGGCCCCATCTTCACGAAATTTGGTAGGCGGCTTCCCTCGCTAACCAAAACCGATATGCGTACTTATTTCGGTGGTATGGCGCCATTGTCGGCCGCCATATTGAATTTTCAAAGCGTCACTAATTCTCCAACTGCCCGTGTAGGTAGAAGGCTGAAAATTTAGCAGGCCCATTCCTTACAGCTTACTTACAAAAGTTAAGCAGGTTTCATTTCGAAATTCTACACGTAATGCTCATAACGGTCAACAACGTCCGCCATGTTGAACTTTCTTATTTATGGACCCATCTTCTCGAAATTTGGTAGGCGGCTTCCCTCCACTAACTGAAACCAATGTACGTACTTATTTCGGTAGTATGATGCCACCGTCGGCCGCCATATTGAACTTTTCAACAGTCTTTGTTACTTATGGGCCCATCTTCAAGAAATTCTATCGATCAAAGAACTGTCACTTACCGAGTGGTTTCCATGCCGGAGATACCACCTACCTTTTCCATTCTCTTTGTTACATATTGCACGGCCATATCAGGCTCACTCTTGATATCCGGAGGAACATTCTGTCTTATGTATTGAATAACTGGGACAGGTTCAAGGTGTGGATTGATGGCGGTACAGGAGATAATTATACTACACAGTAGCACTAGAAGAGTGAAATGCTTAAGCCCTTCACCTATGGTTCTGAATATGAGTTGATGGCTGCCGCTAAATTGTTCATTGGCTTTCAAGTGTACCGAAATGGCCAAATATTTTACACCTTTCGACAACCGCCAATGCCTCTTAAACATCTTAGATTCACAGGTGACGATTTCAGTAGTGGACACTTTGATGTTTATGAATGTTTAAACTCTCAAAAGCTGGATGTGATTTTATCGATGAAACCGGTTGTGTGCTTACAACGCTTGACAGATGCCAAATGTCACTTTAACACAACAAATCCTGCAAATCCTGTCGTAATTGAAACAAACCATGAAACTCAAACCGATTATGACAGCAGCAATCCAAGCTGTGAGATTTGACACAAGATTACTGTTCACATGGCCAACTGTAAGTTACATGCTCAGAGTAAGCTCAGCTCACAGCAGATGGAAGTATGAAGTGCTCCAAAATCTCCTGATAGCTAGCTGCATTGACCCTGCCCTTGATAAAACACAGTGGACCAACACCAGCAGCTGACATGGCACCCCAGACCATCACTGACTGTGGGTACTTGACACTGGACTTCAGGCATTTTGGCATTTCCCTCTCCCCAGTCTTCCTCCAGACTCTGGCACCTTGATTTCTGAATGACATGCAAAATGTGCTTTCATCCGAAAAAAGTACTTTGGACCACTGAGCAACAGTCCGGTGCTGCTTCTCTGTAGCCCAGGTAAGGCGCTTCTGCCGCTGTTTCTGATTCAAAAGTGGCTTGACCTGGGGAATGCGGCACCTGTAGCCCATTTCCTGCACACGCCTGTACGGTGGCTCTGGATGTTTCTCTCCAGACTCAGTCCACTGCTTCTGCAGGTCCCCCAAGGTCTGGAATTGGTCCTTCTCCACAATCTTCCTCATGGTCCGGTCACCACTTCTCGTTGGGCAGCGTTTTCTGCCACACTTTTTCCTTCCCATAGACTTCCCACTGAGGTGCCTTGATACAACACTCTGGGAACAGCCTATTCTGTTCAGAAATTTCTTTCTGTGTCTTACCCTCTTGCTTGAGGGGTGTCAATGATGGCCTTCTGACAGCAGTCAGGTAGCAGTCTTACCCATGATTGCGGTTTTGAGTAATAAACCAGGCTGGGAGTTTTAAAAGCCTCAGAAATCTTTTTGCAGGTGTTTAGAGTTAATTAGCTGATTCAGATGATTAGGTTAATAGCTCGTTTAGAGAACCTTTTCATGATATGGTAATTTTTTGAGATAGGAATTTTGGGTTGTCATGAGCTGTATGCCAAAATCATCAATATTAAAACAATAAAAGGCTTGAACGACTTCAGTTGTGTGTAGTGAATCTAAAATATATGAAAGTCTAATGTTTATCAGTACATTACAGAAAATAATGAACTTTTGTGTGTGTATATGTGTATATATGTATGTATATATATATATATATATGTGTATGTATGTATGTATGTATGTATATATATGTATATATATGTATGTATGTATATATATATGTATATATATATATGTATGTATGTATATATATGTATATATGTATGTATATATATATGTATGTATGTATATATAACATACCTGAATGTAGAGTAGTGTGTTAAAGAAGCAATGAAAAAGAAAAGGAAACATTTTAAAATAGCGTAACATGATTGTCAATGTAATTGTTTTTTCACTGATTGTGAAGTGAAGATGTTGCTGTCATAAAAATATATTTAATATATATATAATATATATATATATAAATTATATTACACACAAATAAACATATATATACATATCTATACATATACACATAATTACAACACATATATACATACATATATCTACATATATACACATACATATACATACCACATACATCATACATACACACATATATACAACAAATACATATATATATATATATATACATACACACACACAATATATACATATACATACATATCTACATATATACACACACGCTATTTGTAGCTTATCATGCAATAAGGCTTGTAAAGATAGGATACCAACTCACAAGTTGCAGAGTCTCATGTAGGATATTATGAACTTGTATTTTTCAAGTTCTATTTAATTTAAATAGAAGAATTTATTGTAATAAGACAGAAATATCTTTGTAGGAAGTAGGACGACAGGAATATTATTAAGTGAATAAATCAACTCAAACCTTAAACAACTATATTTTGCTCTCCATAAAAATATCTGTCTAAATTATACAAGTTAAAAGTAAAGAGTAAGCGTTAAAAGAATCAAACATTCATTTCTTTACTTTTCTTTTTTTATATAAATATAACTTGTTTCATTACCCAAAAGATTTTGCTCTCCATAAAATATATCCTGTCAAAATTATACAAATTCAATATGAACATGCTGCATACAAAACTCACAAATATAAATAAAATGTGTTCCTTTCAGTAATAACAAATCAAATCATTCAGTTTCTTTGCTCATATGTCATTTTAGGGCTGGCCTGCATCTTTTTGGCAATCAAGTTCTTTATGTTTGGTGTGAGTTCTGTGTTGTGGAATTCTCAGGATGGTTGCAGGTGCTCATCAGTGAGCTGACTCCTGTGTGCTTTTTGTTAGTCTTTATCACTGGAGCTTCTCACACAGATATGCCTGAACATGACTGAGTTGACATGTAGCGGACTTTTTGTTCTTCAAAGTCACCAGCGTCAATCGGGCTCAGTTATAATCAGCAAGTCGTATTAGGAACACCGTGTGTCGACTTGGTTCAACATTGCTGCACGGGGCCAAGGCGGGCAATTGCACTGTCTTTGTAGTCTCCACATATGGAGCTAAATGACTTGAAATCATTTGTTTTTACTGCTGATCAGCGTCCATTCAGAGTGTCAGATTATTGAATTCCATGCATTGTCAGTCCTGCAGTTGCATTCCAGTCCCTGTGTTATTTTCATATCTCTTGATTAATTCGAATAGCCACATGTAGGCTCCACAAATAGACATTGCAGGTAGTAAACATATCCAGCTCATCGCGGTATATACGAGTTATTTTACCAGATATCATATACCCGTCTCAGCTAAGTGTAGCTGGTAATGCAAGATCAAAGATAAGATTGAACATTGGTAAAGTGTTGAAAGCAGCTAACATGACTGAATCTCTAGTTTTTGTGTTCCAGCTGTGTATACGGAGCCATTAATACATGTCACAGTATTTGATCTACATTATATACTTTCAATCGGGCGGATTGTGACTTGTTGAGTTCTAGAGCTATCATTGGACGTAATGTTGGAATAATCGTTTAAATGATGATCAGGCATTCACGATAAGTTGGCGCTACTGTCTGCATCAATAACATCTCCCTCGTTTCTTTTTATCTGTTCATCTATGAATACACTGTATACAGCGTTTTCTTGATAATAATACACTGTCTTCCTTTAGTCGGGACATTATACTTTTTCCACGTTACTTGTTTCCCAGTAAGCTGGAAATAGATAGACTTTATGTACAGACGCTTCATATTTTTTGCTGCTCAATGTGTATCTGGTTTTGTTCAGGCTCTTTGTAACATTTTGCTTTTAATCGACTGCGTAGTTCGTGAGCTCTGTGTACATGCATGGTTTTCCCAGCTGTAGCAGTGCCATCTCGTTGTCCATTCACGATCGTTTCCTTAGTCCTGCACTTAAAACTTTCTTTCGCGTTTCGTGAGTTGTGACACACTGCACACTGAACCATCTATCTTCCTTGTAAGCGAGTCATTAACCCAGTGAATGTATTTGAGTAGGGAGTTTATGGATTGCGCTGGACGGCCTTATAGGCTGCACTAATTACAAAGTTTGTCAGCTTTGTCAACTTCTGTCTATGACTTAATTTCAAGGAACATCAGTGTCATGATAGACCATCCGTCAGTTGTTTGAGCTCAAAGTGACTTATGGGAGACGACAAGGGACCATTAGTTGCATAAAAACTTCATAAAAGCCAGACTGAATTTGTCCAAACTACCATGTTTCCTGCAAACCACAAAGATTTGAGGAGAATGTCTATGGACAGATGAGGACAAATGGGCGAACTTTGCCAGCACATCAGCTCTGTGTTCACATGACAGAAAAATTAAGCATATCAGAAAGAACCTGTCCCTTCGTGTGAACATGGAGGAGGCCTCATATGTTCTGGGGCTGCTTGTTGCAATCAAAAACAGGATGTGAATCTGTGCGGTACAGTGAACTAAGACATCAAGGATTCTAGAGAGAAATGTACTGGACAGTGTCAGAAAGCTTGGTCTCAGCGCACTCAGGTCATGGTTCTACAACAGAAATGACCGCATAATCACACTGCCCTTAACAAACTACGCCAGATATGGGGCTGAAGAGGAAAACTGTGGACTATTCTAAAGTGGCTCTCTATGAGCCCTGACCTCAATCCTATTGAGCATCTTTGGAAAGAGCTGAAACATGCGTCTGGAAAGGCACCCTCAAACCTGAGACAACTGGAGCAGTTTGCTCATGAGGAGGCCAAAATACCTGCTGCAGAAGTGCAAAGTCTCATTGACAGTTACAGGAATCGTTTGATTGCAGTGATTGCCTCAAAGGTTGTGCAACAAAATATTGTTAGGGTGCCATCATTTTTGTCAGGCCTGTTTTCATGAGTTTATTTTTAAATAATTCTGTTGAAGCATGGTTGAAAATCAATGTCTGACTTTCATTGGTTAAATTTCCTTAGAATTTTTTCTTTATATTACTTTTGTCAGATTAAAGTTATTTCTGTGACCATTTTGAGTTTTTCTTTCATTGACTGAAGGGTACCAACAATTTTGTCCGCGTGTGTATATGTGTGTATATATGCATGTGTATATATATATATATATATATATATATATATATTACATGGGAGGCATGGGGATGGGGAACGCAACTCAGCCTCACTCGCATGACGAAGCTGCTGGTTATGGACGTATATATGTACTTAAGCAGGATTCAGTTATGACCATTACGCGTAGAATTTTGAAATTTAACCTGCTTAACTTTTGTAAGTAACCTGTAAGGAATGAGCCTGCCAAATTTCAGCCTTCTACCTACACGGGAAGTTGGAGAATTAGTGATGAGTGAGTCAGTGAGGGCTTTGCCTTTTATTAGTATAGATATATACAGTAGGTACGGAAAGTATTCAGACCCCCTTCAATTTTTCACTCTTTTTTATATTGCAGCCATTTGCTTAAATAATTTTAAATTAATTTTTTCCCTCATTAATGTACACACAGCACCCCATATTGACAGACAAAAAGAATTTTTGGAAATTTTTGCAGATTTATTAAAAAAGAAAACTGAAATATCACATGGTACTAAGTATTCAGACCCTTTGCTCAGTATTTAGTAGAAGCACCCTTTTGAGCTAATACAGCCATGAGTCTTCTTGGGAAAGATGTAACAAGTTTTTCACACCTGGATTTGGGGATCCTCTGCCATTCCTCCTTGCAGATCCTCTCCAGTTCTGTCAGGCTGGATGTAAACGTTGGTGGAGAGCCATTTTAGGTCTCTCAGAGATGCTCAATTGGGTTTTAAGTCAGGGCTCTGGCTGGGCCATTCAAGAACAGTCACAGAGTTGTTGTGAAGCCACTTCTTTGTTATTTTAGCTGTGTGCTTAGGGTCATTGTCTTGTTGGAAGGTAAACCTTGCAGCCCAGTCTGAGGTCCTTAGCACTCTGGAGAAGGTTTTGTCCAGGATATCCCTGTACTGGGCCGCATTCATCTTTCCCCTCGATTGCAGCCAGTCGTCCTGTCCCACAGCTGAAAAACACCCCCACAGCATGATGCTGCCCGCCATGCTTCCTGTGGGGACTGTATTGGACAAGTGTAGCAGTGCCTGGTTGTCTCCATACCACTTAGAATTAAGGCCAAATGTTCTATCTTGGTCTAATCAGACTAGAGAATCTTATTTTTCACCATGTCCAGAGTCCTTCAGGTGTCTTGAAAACTCCAAGATAGAACTTTTGGCCTTAATTCTAAGCGGTATTGGGAACAACTCTCATTCACTTCAACCCCATCTGATGAACAGAGGAGGAATTGGGACCCTTTCCTTTCACAGCTTCTACAAATTTATATACAAATGATATACCCTCTGGCTTGGTCAGCATTGGGTAGTTTCACCAAATAATTGACAAGTCCTTTCCTCTCTTAACTTCATTGGGGCCCTGCCATGGGCTAGCAACTTACAGTGGGATTTGGAACTAAAACCATGACCCAGTGCCTGGATGGATTTATCAGAGAGTAGTACCATGGTCTTAATAGTTGGCCTGTGCTGCTGAAGTGCCTCTCATGTGATGTTTTAAAATGGGTCAAATTTTTCCAAATCAATCAGCAGCTACTGGAACAGCGCATTGATCCACTGCATGTTCATCTACAATCTAATTGAACATAAGCTTCAAACTGCTTTTGGCTGGTCCTTCCAAGGACTTTTGGCAGGTGGTGCCGCATAATCCTGACCAGCTGTCTCTGGGCCACACAATTACTGCAGCTCCACAACACCATCTTTTTGGCCTCCTTGGCAGTACAGATATTTGAAAAGAACTGATCCTAGTCCATATAGTTGCTTTAAGTATTCATTATTATTATTTTCTGTACTTTGTGATATAATCTAAATAGTCTTACGGTGGGGTAATGTGTGTGATTGCTATGTAACAGGTAGTGAGATATTTGCTTTACTGCTGAAATATGGGTGTAGTTTAAAAAAAAGTTTGACTTTTTGTCGAACATTTTGTATTTTATCTCTTTATTTGACATTGTGCATTAATTAAACTTCAATCAGAATTGTACATTGTATTGTGTATTTTTATAGTAAACACATTAATTAATTATTTTCCTACTAGGATCCTGAACAGAGTCCTTGTCCCTTAGCTGCTCGATTCTCTCATATATTGCAAAAAGATGCATTCCTTGTCTTTAGATCACTTTGTAAGCTGTCAATGAAACCATTAGCTGATGGTCCACCAGATCAAAGTAAGTTAAGTGTGACACATTTTCTTATTTTACTTTTTGTTAAGCATCACTTTTATCTTAGCTAAAATGTGAGAAGTTTATATGAGGCAGTGTTGATATTGTTTGATTGGTGGGTTTTGTGGTTCATCAGCGATGTTATCATTTTACATAAAGCAGCAAATTTTATGTTTTGGCCTATATAGACTTTTCTTTATATATCATTAAATGACATTTTTTAAATAGCATACAGAATTTAACACTAGAATTGCCAGAGCTAATGAAAAAACTCATAAATCTAGCCCACCTTAAATTCCTTCGCAACTCGAAAAAAAAATGCTGACTTATACAAGCACTGTAAATTTACACGGCTGTTACAGACACAAATCAAATGTATGTTTATTGTATAATATAACAATAAGAGCAGTTCAATACAGCTGGAGCTGGTTTCAAACTCATGACCTCTGGTTTATTAGTTGGCAGTTCTAACCACAGCACCACGAAGCTTGTGATATACTTGCACCTTTGTGAAACTGTTTATTTGATATTTGGCCATCAGCCTTCACATTATACAGTTCATGTGTACATTTTATTTATTTATTATTAAAAAATGAAAAACATTTCTATTTTAATGATATTTTTACATGGATTGTTGTAGAGACAAAATATACTTTAACACTAGAATTACCAGAGCCTCCGAAAAAACTTGTAATTCCGTCCCACCTTAATACTGCTTCAAATCCCTTCACACCTCTCCGCCGCGCCTTTGTCTTCTAAATATGCTGATAAAGAGAAGCTAGGAGCAGCCGCTATTCCATCCCCACCAATTTAGAGCGTGCATGAACTTCTCTCAGCTTATGCTTTGATTGGTATCTGGGGTGAAGTAGAGTTTTAGAGTGGAAATAATAGATCATTATTTGGAACACACGCATTTCATGTCTGTTCCGTTTCTACAGTAATCTGTTTCAACATATTGTTAAAACAGAACGTTTTTTATATTCTAGTAGTAGATGACAAAATGTAGGCATAAACTATATAATGTATGAAGCCTGAAGTCCAAATAGCAAAGAAACATTTTCACAAGAATAACACAATTGCGCTTTTATTCAAAATATAACTGCAGAAACAAAAGCCGCCTTAACATGCCGACATTGACAGCCGTTTATTGTAACTGCCCCGATGGTTCAATAGAATCAGTTCCGCTTGGGAATCAAAAGGTAGCGAATTCGATCCTGCGCTCTCCGTTTTGAGAAGTAAACTGCTCTTAGTCTTACTATTTTAGAATAAAAGCATACATTTGATTTCAGTCTGTAACAGCCGGTGCAATTTATGATCCTTGTAAAGGTTAGCTTTTTTTTTTAAATTACTTTTCTCATTTCTCTCAGTCGCGTTCAGAATCAATCCATACAACCCCATCTGCGGCTGTGTTTTTCACTAAGGCACGCTATAGCTCTGCAGTGTACCCGATGCATACTACGCGCCCCTCCCCCGACCCACCAAGCGGGTTCTGACACACAAGCGCTGGCGAAGCTGCCAGCTTACGTATCTCACTGTCACTTGCTTTTCTTTTATTCAGTTTTTGAGTGTTCCTGCCAGTCCCCACATGTTGCTGTATGCTGTTTCTTTTGTACTCCAGGACATGCAGAGGAAAGAATGGTAAGAACAGTAACGGTGCTATATGCAATAATCAGACACTCCCCCATCTGCCCGTGTCGTTCAAACACAGGAACATATATTGGTGTAAAGTATAACAAAAGTGCACTTTATTCAAGTGCACTTTTCCATCCATTTTCCTGTAGAAGCAATGTACACACTTCTCTCTATGCTGTGGTTTCTACCATACCTGAAAGAAAGGCAATACATGTGAAAATATCCAGCATAGAGCAACATGCGAGGAGGGACTGGCAGGAACACTCAAGTAAAACTGAATAAAAAGAAAGTCAAGTACGGTGAGATACGAAGAAGGCAGCTTCACCAGCGTCTGTGTCCAAAACCTGGGGGTGGGGGATGCGTTAGTATGCATCGTGAGCAACTGAGAGCTATAGCCGATCTGTATTCTGTTTCTTTTGACTCCAGGGCATGCAGAGGAGAGTGTAAAGAGCAGTAACTTCTCACTATATGCAATCATCAGACACTCCCCATCTGACCCGTTGTTGTACTTTTACACCAACTTATGTTTCTGTGTTTGAGCATGCTCAAGCGGGCATCTCAAAAATACGCATTAATGCCACGAAAAGTGCGCATGAACACTTCATTTAGCCAAACAAAACAAGTGCACTTTTATTTAAGACTACCTGTATAACTGAAGAAAAAAGAAAGCAAGTTACACAGTAGGCGATTAATATGACAGCTTGCAAGGTGCAATGCTAAGAAGTGCTGATTTTCATTCCGTGCTATATAAAATCATCACATTCAAATATTAACAGTTCCCACACACCCAAGGACCGTCCTTCCTACATTTACGACACGTGTACTTGTTGCAGTGCACACAACTCTCTGTGCATGGTTCCTAGTACACTGAATGAGCACCTGACACTGTACTTTCTTCCCTGGGAGGAAGGTCCCCATCAGAGAATTTCCAGTTCCTGCATAAATTCACACCCGATCTGGCGCTGTTGTTTTGAAATAATATTGCATTAGTGCGATTATATTTTCACATATACTGTCTCTTTCTTTCAGGTATGTAATAGAAACCACAGCATAGAGAGAAGTGTGTACATTACTTCTTACAGGAAAATCTGAGTGGAAAAGTGCACTTGAATAAAGTGCACTTTTGTTATACTTTTACACCAATATATGTTCCTGTGTTTGAATGACCGGGAAGATGGGGAGTGTCTGATTATTGCATATAAGCGCGGATTACTGCTCTTACCATTCTTTCCTGCATGTCCTGGGTACAAAAGAACAGCATACAGCATGCAACATGCAGGGATTGGCAGGAACACTCAATAAAACTGAATAAAAAAGAAAAGTGATGGTGAGATCGAAGAAGGCAGCCATAACGTTTGTGTGTCAGAACTCGGTTGGTTGGGGGGGCGTTAGTATGCATCGTGGTACACTGCAGAGCTATAGCGCGTCTTTAGTGAGAACATCCGTGTCAGATGTGGTTGTATGGATTGATTCCTGAGCGCACTGAGAGAATGAAAAGTGAATTAAAAAAACAAAAAAACCAACCTTACAAGGATCATAAATTGTACCGGCTGTTACAGACTGAAATCAAATGTATACTTATTCTAAAATAGTAAGACTAAGAGCAGTTTACTTCTAAAAAGCGGAGGCGCGGGATCGAACTTCGTGACCTTTTGATTCCCAAGTGGGAACTGATTCTATTGATCCATGGAGGCAGTTACAATAAGCGGCTGTCAATGTCGCATGTTAAAGGGCTTTTGTTTCTGCAGTTATATTTTGAATAAAAGCGCAATTGTGTTATTCTTGTGAAAAGTTTCTTTGCTATTTGGACTTGGCTTCATACATTTTATAGTTTATGCCTACATTTTGTCATCTACTACTAGAATATAAAAAACGTTTCTGTTTTAACAATGTGTTGACACAGATTACTGTAGAAACGGAACAGACATGAAATGCGTGTGTTCCAAATAGCGATCTATTATTTCCACTCTAAAACTCCACTTCACTCCCAGATACTCAATCAAGGCATGAGCTGAGAGAAGTTGTGCCGTTCTAAATTGGTGGGGATGGAAGCGGCTGCTCCTAGCTTCTCTTTATCAGCACATTTAGAGACAAAGAGCTGGCGGAGAGGTGTTAAGGGATTTAGAAGCGATTTAAGTGTGGGCGAATCACAGTTTTTAGTAGGCTCTGGTAATTCTAGTGTTAAATTGTTTCCCACTTACAATTCTGGGTAGCTCACTCCCAGATAATCAATCAAGGCAGGAACTGGGAGAACTTCTTGCCCATTTTGAGATGTTGTGGGGGGATTTGGGATAGTATAACAGGCTGCTTGCTGTTTGGGCTTATCGACACATTTAGAAGACAAAAGGCCATGAGGGTCTAGAGGAATTTTAAGGTGAGTTTACGAGTTTTTTCATAGGCGCTGGTAATTCTAGTGGTGTTAAGTAATCAATATTAAGAAAAAATTTCAAAACTAATGAAAATCAAAGAGTAATTTAATGCATTTTTGTATACTGGAAAAATATTTATATATTGGAAAAATGCTAACTCTTGTAGTTATGTGCCTGGTAAACTATAATACACGAGAATTTTTATGAATCTCCAAATCATCCAGGGTCCTAGGTCCTCTTTATCCACTGTGCCTTTTAGGGCACCCTACGTTTTTTTTTTTTTTTTGTTCTGGTGACTGAGATGACCATGGCAGAAGCTAGATTGTGTGTTCTTTTAACCATTTTAATCATCATCTATATATGTTACACGATCCCTCTCCCCACTTGAACAGTGGCAGTTGTGCTGTAAAATTATGTTTCTGGACTTCTCTAGCGCCTTCAACACCATCCAAACTCTGCTCCTTAGGGACAAGCTGACAGAGATGGGAGTAGATTCATACCTGGTGGCATGGATCGTGGACTCTTTTACAGACAGACCTCAGTATGTGCATCTGGGGAACTGCAGGTCTGACATTGTGGTCAGCAACACAGGAGCGCCGCAGGGGACTGTACTTTCTCTGGTCCTGTTCAGCCTATTTACATCGGACTTCCAATACAACTCGGAGTCGTGCTATGTGCAAAAGTTTGCTGATGACACTGCTATCGTGGGCTGAATCAGGAGTGGGCAGGAGGTGGAGTCTATTCATCCATCCATTCTCTTCCTCTTATCGAGATCGGTTCCCGGGGCAGCAGCTGAGCAAGATGCCCAGACTTCCCTCTCCCGGCCACTTCTTCTAGCTCTTCCGGGGAATCCTGAGGCATTCCCAGGCCAGCTGAGAGATATAGTCCCTCCAGTGTGTCCTGGGTCTTTGCAGGCCTCATCCGGGTTACGTTCCCGGAACACCTCACCAGGGAGGCGTCCAGGAGACATCCTGATCAGATTCCCAAGCTACCTCCTCTGAGTCCTCCGTGTGGAGGAGCAGCGGCTCTACCTGAGCCCCTCCCGGATGACTGAGCTTCTCATGCTTTTCTTTAAGGAAACCCTAGACATCCTGCGGAGGAAACTCATTTCAACCCGATTGTATTCGTGATCTCATTGTTTGGTCACTATCCATAGCTCATGACCATAGGTGAGGGTAGGAACATGATCGACTGGTAAATTGAGAGCTTTGCCTACGGCTCAGCTCCTTTTTCACTATGACAGACCGATGCAGAGCCAGCATCACTGCAGATGCCGCTACCGATCTGCCTGGCGATCTCCAGCTCCATTCTTCCCTCACTCGTGAACAAGACCCCAAGATACTTGAACTCCACCACTTTGGGCCGGATCTGCTCCAAACCCGAGAGGGCAATCCACCTTTTCCGGCTGAGGATCATGGTCTCGGTTGAAGGTTATGATTCCCATCCCAGCCGTTTCACACATCTACGCAAACTGATCCAGAGAGCTGAACATCCGGCCTGATGAAGCAAACAGGACAACATCATCTCGCAAATAGCGTGACCCAATCCTGAGTCCACAATCAAACCCCCACAACTCCCTGGCTGCGCCTAGAAATTCTGTCCATAAAAGTTCTGAACAGGATGCGTGACAAAGTGCAGCCCTGGTAGAGTCCAGCTCACTGGAAACTGATTCGACTTACTGCGGCAATGCGGACCAAGCTCTGACACCGATCGCACAGGGGTCCGAACAGCCCTATCAAGGGGCCGGTACCACCATACTCGGGTACCCCACAGGATTCCCGAGAGACATGGTCGAATACCTTTTCCAAGTCCACAAAACACATGTAGACTGGTTGGGTAAACTCCCATGCACCCACTGGTCCACTGTTCCATGACCAGGACAAAACCACACTGTTCCTCCTGAATCTGGGTTCGATTATCTGACAGAACCTCCTCTCCAGGACCCACGAATAGACTTTTCCAGGGAGGCTGAGGTGTGATCCTCAGTTGGAACACACTGTCTGGTCCCCTTATAGAGGGGACCACCACCCCGTTTACCAATCCAGAGGCGCTGTCTCTGATGTCCATGACAGTGTTGCAGAGGCATGACAGTCCTACAAGATCCAGAGCCTTGAGGAACTCCGGCGCATCTCATCCACCCCGGGCCCTGCCACAGTGAGTTTTGACCACCTGGTGACCTCAGTCCCAGAGATGGGTAAGCCCACCTCCAGTCCCCAGGCTCTGCTTCCTCATTGGAAGGCATTTAGTAGGATTGAGGAGGAAGAGTATTGGAGCTAATCATGGACTTTGTTAAATGGTGCAACTCAAACCACACACCTACCTAACACAACCCAAGGGCTGGTGGTGTCGGAGACAGGCCTGGACCCGTGTTATGAGGTGTGTGTGCAGCGGCGCAAATATAAAACCTGAGTGCAGCTGGATGTTGGACTGGACTGCTAATATTGATGCTTTCAGAGGACAGATCTGTCTTCCTTAAGCTGGCGTCTAACATCTGCAATAGATGCGCAGATGTTCTATCGATGTTGTGCATCTCCCGCGTGGTGTGCTGGGAGGCAGCATAAAGAAGGATCCTCATGCCTGGACAGGTGGAGGTAAAGGGTTGACTGACGTTGCTCGTGGCACTCCCGGGCCTGCAGCTTCCAATCATGGAATCCAGCATGGACCGTATCATCTCTTAGGCAGCTTCGGCAGACTACTGTCACTGTCCTCTCCCGACGACTGAAGTCGTTCCTCCCCCATTGACTTTTCAGTTTCGGTGGGTAAATTTAACGATATGCAAAGTTGTCTGTTTCCTGCATTTTATCACTCTTAATGCGTAATCCTCCTCTCGGAATTATTTCAACCCTCGATGGTGAAAATCAGATAAGAAAGACCACATTTTATAGTTTAACCTTAACCTCCCCCTTATCTGAACATTAAAACAGACTTTGAACAATATATTGGATGTGCTAGGATTGATAACATTTCTCTATTATAAAACATTTTAATTTCCAGACAACCAGTGAGACAGGATGAGAGCTGCTGTACGGCTTTTAAATGATTGACAGAAGCGACAGCTGAAACATCTTGCAACGGAGCACAGAGCAAGCAAGTCCACTTCTCTTGCGTGCATTCAGCTCCCTACAACACAATGACGGAAACATTGCCTTAGGGAAGGGTTTGGATCATACACTTCTCTTGTGTGTTCAGCTTCCGCGGGAGCATTTAAGTGCCGAAAAGTTTACATGCCTGGGGTGGAAGGACAAATATTGTTCAAGTTATACATGAAATAATGCATGTGTAACAGTTTGTAACGTCTCTAAGTTGTTTTCAATAAAAGCAGGGGGGCGAAGCCTAGTATTGATAAATAAGTCTGCGATGTAGGGGCACAATAGCAACCGATGACGGTCTCTTTCTTTCTTTCTTTCTTTGATTTGACATATTTTTGGATCTTCATTGGAAATAATGAAGATCAGTTTAGTTACGTTTATTTTAAATTTAATTCTTGCTTTGTCCTGTGCCAACTAACAAAGTTCCTGGGCTTTGAAGGCCACATGCCTAGTGTCTAATTTGACAATGGGGATCAGTTCAATTTATCTTTTTATTCAAACCCTTGGTGTTTGTTGCAAAGCTCAATTTCCTTTGTCTGACCATATAACAGTTCATTAAGTTTCATATTTTTTGAAACTGCTAATGTTTGTGTTAAAAGACGGAAAATAATTATTTCTGCTTTTCAAATAATCTGTTGGCTGGGGCGTCTGATGGTAGTTTTGGATCGGTGACAGTAAAATCTTACTGTAGTATCGTTCTTTCAGGTGAATAATAATACTTGTGGTCCATGACACCTTACTAGGGTACCAGTATGGGTGACATACAAACTAGATTCTCGTGGTTCTCAATTTAGGGAAGATGGACCAGTTTGTTAACAATGGTTGCTCAAATAAAATGTTATAAAAATAAGTAATTTGTTGAAAATACCCATTTCCATTATAAGGGTAATTAATAATGTATAGGCAACAGTGTTAAAAAACTGGAAGAGGACATGTTATGATCACTGAGAGGATGTTTAGTGGCTAGAATCTCAGGATACAAAATTGTAGATGTTATTTGGGTGTTGGTTAAGTAAGTTTAAACATGCTACCATAAAGTATCTACAAGCTATCAAAGCACCTATAGTTACAAAACACTGGGATTTAGTAGCAAACCACCAGAGGTGTAGAGATGATGCTAGGATACTCATCCTGCTGTAAAGATGGTGGATCTTTGTTGTGGGGCTGTTTCTGCTAAAGGGCCCAAACTTGATAACATTGTATAGGCCAAAAGTTAGCAGAAATAAGCTAACAGCCTGTGCAAGCAATGGGCTGTTGTTTGAATCTACTGGTCATGTGAACCCTCTTTGGACAGATTGGTACCTATTTTCCTATGTGCACAAAACTTGCTAAAGCAAAATGACAGACATTTTCCCCATTCCCTCATTTCGTGAACAAGACCCCAAGATACTTGAACTCCACCACTTGGGCCAGGATCTCGCCAAACCCTGAGAGGGCAATCCACCTTTTCCGGCTGAGGATCATGGTCTCGGATTTGAAGGTTATGATTCCCATCCCAGCCGTTTCCACATCTGCAAACTGATCCAGAGAGCTGAACATCACGGCCTGATGAAGCAAACAGGACAACATCATCTGCAAATAGCAGTGACCCAATCCTGAGTCCACCAATCAAACCCCCACAACCCCCTGGCTGCGCCTAGAAATTCTGTCCATAAAAGTTCGGGAACAGGATCGGTGACAAAGTGCAGCCCTGGTAGAGTCCAGCTCTCACTGGAAACTGATTCGACTTACTGCGGCAATGCGGACCAAGCTCTGACACCGATCGCAAGGGTCCGAACAGCCCTTATCAAGGGGCGGTACCCCATACCTCGGAGTACCCCACAGGATTCCCGAGAGACATGGTGAATGCCTTTTCCAAGTCCACAAAACACATGTAGACTGGTTGGGTAAACTCCCATGCACCCACTGGTCCACTGTTCCATGACCAGGAAAAAAACCACACTGTTCCTCCTGAATCTGAGGTTCGATTATCTGACAGAACCTCCTCTCCAGGACCCACGAATAGACTTTTCCAGGGAGGCTGAGGGTGTGATCCCTCTGTAGTTGGAACACACTGTCTGGTCCCCTTATAGAGGGGACCACCACCCCGTTTACCAATCCAGAGGCGCTGTCTCTGATGTCCATGCAGTGTTGCAGAGGCATGACAGTCCTACAAGATCCAGAGCCTTGAGGAACCCCGGAAGCATCTCATCCACCCCGGGCCCTGCCACCAGTGAGTTTTTGACCACCTCGGTGACCTCAGTCCCAGAGATGGGTAGCCCACCTCCAAGTCCCCAGGCTCTGCTTCCTCTTTGGGAAAGGCATATTAGTAGGATTGAGGAGGAAGAGTATTGGAGCCTAATCATGGACTTTGTTAAATGGTGCAACTCAAACCACTTACACCTACCTGAACACCAGCAAAACCAAGGGAGCTGGTGGTCGATTTTGGGAGACCAAGGCCCTTCCTGGACCCTGTGATTATCAGAGGTGTGGCAGCGAGCTGCAAACCTATAAAAACCTGAGAGTGCAGCTGGATGATAAATTTGGGACTGGACTGCTAATATTGATGCTGTGTGCAAGAGAGGACGATCCTACTGTACTTCCTTAGAAGGCTGAGCGTCCTTCAACATCTGCAATAAGATGCTGCAGATGTTCTATCAGATGGTTGTGGCGAGTGCCTCCTCACGCAGTGGTGTGCTGGGGAGGCAGCATAAAGAAGGATGCCTCATGCCTGGACAAACTGGTGGGGAAGGTAGGCTCTATTGTAGGTGTGGAGCTGTACAGTTTGACATCCGTGGCACTGCGACGGGCCCTGAGCAGGCTTCGTCAATCATGGAGAATCCACAGCATGGACTAAATGGTATCATCTCTGGTCGGAGGGCAGCTTCAGCGACAGACTACTGTCACTGTCCTGCTCCACTGACAGACTGAAGAGATCGTTCCTCCCCACATTATGTGACTTTTCAGTTTCCGGGTGGGGAGTAAATTTTAACATTATGCAAAGTTATTGTCTGTTTTACCTGCATTTTATCACTCTTTAATGCAGTAATCCTCCCTTTCGCGAAGTTATGTTCCAGACCCACTCAGCGATAGGTGAAAATCCAGCATAGAGAAAGACCACATTTTTTATAGTTTAAGCCTTAAAATACCCATCCCACACGCTTTAAATACATGAAAACTTATTAAAACAGACTTTGTAAACACATATGATATGTGGATGTCGGGCTAAGGATATAGTAACATTTCTCTATTATAAAACATTTTAATTTCACTAAGACAAGCCAGTGAGACAGGATGAGAGCTGCTGTACAGGCTTTTAAATGATTGACACAGAGCGACAAGCTGAAAAGCATCTTGGCAACGGGCACAGAGCAAGCACAAAGTCCACTTCTACTTAGCATGCATTCAGCTCCCCTTTACAACACAAAGTGACAGGAAAACAGTGTGCCTTAGGGGAAGGGGTTTGAGCGAATCAATCCAAGCACTCTCTTTAGGTGTGCTTTAGACCCCTAACTTCACAGCGGGAGCATTGTAAGTGCCGCAAGAAAAGATTTAACCATGCCTGGGAAATAAAGGACAAATATTGTTTTTACAAAAGTTTTAAAGTAAACATGAAAATAATGCATGTGTAACAAGTTCCATGAAAATAACAGTCTCTAAGTTGTTTATCCAATAAACCAAACGAGGGGTGGGGCGAGCTAAGCCCCTAGTATATTAATAGTATAAATAAGTCTCTGATGTAGCGGGGCACAATAGCTGAACCGATAGAGCTGGGAATCTTTCTTTCTTTCTTTCTTTCTTTGTGTTGATTTAGACATATGTTTTGGATCTTTGTCATGCTGGAAAATCCAATGAAGATCCAGTTTTAGTTACTTGGCCGATGCAACCTTATTTTAAATTTAAAATTCCTATGTATTTCATTTAGTCCATGATGCCATATATACTAACAAAGTTCCCTGGGCATTTTGAAGAAGAAAGGCCCACAATGACACTGAGTGTCTAAATTGCTTGACAGTGGGATCCAGTTCTTTTAATTAAAGCTATCCTTTTTATGTCAAACCCACCTTGAGTGTTTGTTGCCAAAAGCTCAATTTTCCTTTGTCTGACCATATAACACAGTTCCATTTAAAGTTTCAGTAATTTTTTAGCAAACTCCAGGCACTAATGTTTGTAGTTAAAAGACAGGAAAATAATTATTTTCTGGCCTGCTTTTCAAATAATCTGTTGGCATAGAGGTGGCGTCTGATGGTAGTTTTGGATACTTGGTGACCCCCAAGTAAAATCTTACTGTAGTATATCCGTTCATATTTGACGTTCATCAGAGTGAATAATAATACTTGTGGTCAACTATGACAACCTGCTTCACTGAGGTACCAAGTATGAGGTGACATACAAACTAGATTCTCGTGGTTCTCAATTATAATGGGAAAGAATGGAGACCACAGTTATGATGTAAAACAAAAAGCGCTTGAGCTCTACAAATAAAGAAATGGTTATAAGAGAAATAAGTAATTTGTTGAAAATACCCATTTCCATTATAAGGACAGTAATTAATAATGTATAGGCAACTGGAGGTGTTAATAATTAACCTGGAAGAGGACATGTGTCTATATTGATCCCAACACACACTGAAGAGGATGGTTTAAGTGGCTAAAGAATCTCCAAGGATAACAGCTTGAGAATTGTAGATGTTATTTGGGTGTTGGGTTAAGTAAGTTTCCAAAACTATGATCAAATACCACATAAGTATCTACAAGCTATCAAGCACCTATAGTTTGCAAAACACTACAGGGACTTTTAGTAGCAAACACCAGAGGTGTAGAGGGAATGATAAGCATTAAGGGAAGTACCTCATCCCTGCTGTAAAGTAATTGTGGTGGATCTTTGTTGTGGGGCTGGTTTTCTGCTAAAGGCCCCAGAAAACTTGTATGAAAGCATTGTATATGGGCTCCAAAAGTTAGCAGAAAATAAGCCTAACAGCCTGTGCCAAAAAGCTTAAATTGGGCTGTTGTTTGAACATCTAGCTGGTCAATGATGAAAGAACCCTCTTTAGGACAGATTGGCATTACCTATTTTTTCCTATGCTTTTGCACACAAAACTTGCTAAAAGCAAAATGACAGACATTTTTTAACTCCAGCTCAAGTGTCAGTTTTCATCCTCTTTGGAATGTAACCTCTGGAACTTATCTGATAAAACAATCACAAAGTGGCACCCAAAGATGCACCAGCCAAGCATTTGGCAGCCAGTAATGTACAAAACTTTGTAGCAGTTATCAACCAAATGGTTGGTCTTATGTGCACACTAGAAATCAGTGGCACTACTACTACTAGACAGTAAGACGTTAGGGACTTTCAAAACTCTACTTGATGTTTTCTTGGAGGAAACAAGTGGATAGGACTTACGAGCTTTGTTGGGCTGAATGGCCTGTTCTCGTCTAGATTGTTCTAATGTTGTAAATGTTCTACTCCTTCCTTTAAAAACCATTACAAACACCAGCTCTATGCCCTCTTTGCAAGTTAAATGCTTTCAGTCTGGCTGTGACTTGTGCTCCAGAGTAAGAATCCTGTTGCCTAGGGTTTGGCCGTAACATGGGCTGGAGTGAGCCCTTTTACTCCGAAAGGTAATCTGGTTCCGGACTGGAAAAGTGGAAGACTAGTCTGCATTAGAAGAAGAGAAGATTGCCTCAAGTTCAAATCTTCCTAATGTAAAACAAGTTGCACAAGCAAGAGAGTGCACATATGTAAAAGCCATGTGTTTGTCTTGCTAAAAATGGGGACTGACTGATTACCAACTACCCAACAGACATAAACTTTTATGCCAGTAGAGGAGGACACTGTATGTAAAGTTTTTTTTTTTTCTAATATGAACTTTTATTATTTTTTTGTGTCTGTCATTTCTACAAGAGGGTGACAATGAGTTAAATTCCAGTGGGTGTTTGTCAAATGTTGACAAGCTATAAACAAACGGTATCACTGAAAACCATTGACAATAAAACAGCAAAAAAAGTATGAGCTAGTTCAAGAACTCAAGATGAGCTAAGACCACAGAACTAACTGCTCTGTGAATAATTCATTCAGGCATTTCAATGTTTTTTTGGGCACTTTATTGTAATGAAAGTATCTGCTGAATTTACTTAGTTTTAATGAGATTTCTATAGACTCATGTCATATGGGAAACTGTTGGGACCGTAAAAATACTTTGTTGTAATGAAAATTTTGTTGTAAAGATATTCATTGTAACTAATATACATACACACAGGTAGTCCCCAAGTTACAGATATCTGACCTACGACGTTCGAACGGGGCCACAGCAGCGATGCATGCGCCTCAGAAACTGCCGCTCCATCATCTTTGGCCTGGAGATGCTGCAAGTGGTGGCTGGACGGAGGAGGGTGGAGGGGGGTGATATTGCTGCTTGCACAATGTAGTGTCCCTCGGGGCTCCTGGCGGCAAGCGGGGACACGTGGTTCATAGTCACCGGGGCCACAGCTATTGCTCTTGTTCTGAATGGAGGCTTGATGGGGTGTTTCGCTGCCTGCCTACCACGCTGCCGCAGCTACTGCTCCTGACTGGACGCAGGCTGGATGGAGCGGAGGGCGTTCACTGCTCGCCCACACACTGGCTGCCCCGTTGTTCTCTGTGGGCAGCTGGTAATGCTGCAAGTGGTGGCCCCATTGTGGCTGAACGGAGGCCATTGAGGGCTAACGAGGTGGTGGGGTAGCATTGTAGTGTGACTTTGGTGGCTGCCTGTGGATTGGGGGCGGTTGTGGACAATTCACTTACCTGCCTTTGCCGCACTGTTACGCTCGGCGGACACTGCAGGCAAGCATACTGTAATGGAGGTGTGGTGGGCGGGTGGTGAACTGCCTCGCCGTCTATTCATTTTCAATAGCAAGCCTCCTTGTACTGTTCCACATATAGCAGGAAGTTGTCTCTTGTCAGTACATCAGACGGTTGATGACGGGTGCCTTCCTACTTTGATAGCGGTACAGTGCTGTGCAGAAGACCTCCATCGTAACCTTTGTTTTCACCCTTCAAGAATGTCTCTGAAACATAAATCTGATGCAAATGCTGGTGATACAGTAAAAACTAGAGAAAAACTATCACCATTAAAAGTAAAGTTGAAATAATGTCAGAGAGGGTTGAAACTCCATCATTCATTGGCAGAGCACTTGGTTACAGTCGGTCATCAATGGCATTTGTTAAAATAATGTACCTGTTCTGACTTAAATACAGATTCAACTTAAGTACAAACCTACAGTCCCTATCTCAAATGTAACCGGGACTGTACACACTTATCGTCTCTGGTTTCTTGCCATGTTTTTCATCTTATGTTAAGTATTATAGGAGAAGACTCAGCTGTTATATTATGTATGGCAAGAGGCAGGTGAAGTATTAAATGAAGGAGTACAAATAATTGTGGCACACATTTTCTGGAAAAAATTTTCATGACGATAATTTAAATTTTATTTTAAATTATTTTACTTTTAAATTTAGGTTATGCATAAAGAATTTTTTCACAACCAGGTATTTTTCTAATTGAAGACAAATAACTGGCAGAAAAAAATGATTGAAAACATAACAAAGAAATTGTACTTTTCAAAGTACAAAAAGAATATATTGAAAATCAACAAGTCGTTGTACCTGGTAATTAGCTATTACCAATTAAATAATGGCAAACAAATACAGTTGGAAGAAAATAAATGACCAGAATTATGAACAAAAGTTCTGAAACAACTATTGCTGAAAACACCAGTAGTCTGTACTGTACAAAGGAAGGTATCTTGTTTTCATTTTAAAAAAAACATACCACGAAATACAAACCTTTGATCAGTGTCAAAGAGAGATGGACAAACTAAAATCTGCTAAAATTCAGGGATGTGCTAGGAGCAGTGGAACAAACAGTTATAAAGAAGATGAGGCAAATATCACCGTACCAAACTAATGAGAAGGAGAAAGCGTGGAGAAAAAGAAGGATCTAAGGATGATCCAAATCATTTAGCTTCAAAATTAACATGTTGGATGTAGTGTAAAGGCTTAAGCATCTATAGTCATCACTGCACCTGACCTACATCACTTTATTATGACTGAATTATGGATTTTAGCATTTAAATGACTGATTCCTCCTTCATTGCATTCATAATTTATTCATACCTTCTTCTCTACACTTTGTTGTGTTATAGATTAACTTTTAAAGGGATATATTTGCCAGTTTGGCTTATCAGTCTACACTAAAAACACATCATAACAATGTGAAAACATTTTCAGAAAGATATATAAAGGATAGATTTCAGTTTTTGCTTTTCTTAAGTATCCAAGCCCTTATTTCAGTACTTTGTAGAAGCACATTTTGCAGCAATTAGAGCTTTAAGTCTTTTTGAGTAAGTCTCTGCAAGCTGTGCACAGCTGGATTTGGGCAATTTATCCCAGTCTGCTCTTTGCCTGGGCCACTCAAGGACAGTCCGAGTTTTGTCTAGAAGCTTCTCCACTTGGCTGTATGCTTTTGGTGCTTGAACATTAGAATAATCTAGACAAGAACAGGACATTCAGCCTAACAAAGTTTCCCAGTCCCATCCACTTGATTCTTCGAAGTCTCA
>NW_024381975.1:0-62760 GCF_016835505.1 Polypterus senegalus
GGTGAAACAATAAAGCACTTTATTATTTATTAGTTAGGTGCACAGTGAGAACAGTTTCAGAAAAGCAGACAATCAATACATAAAAGTGTCAGGGCTCTTCTGAACCCCGTCTGTTAGGTGGGGTCCAGTTTTATACCCCTAGAGTGCGTGAGTTACTATTATTATAAAATGCAACAGTCAACACATTTATTATACACAATCCTTGTGTCCCTTACAAAACCTGATTTCTTGGCTCCTTTTGTTATGGCGTTCAGATGTAAGCTAAGGAACAAAGTGATAAGGCAGACTCATGTGTGGAAGGCATAGACCTTGAGTCCTTAGCACAAATATTTTTCTGTTAGCTAAAACAAAGCAGGCTTTTACAAGGTGCTGTGAAACTGACTTCTCAGACATGAATTAGTACAAGGGAACAAAGAAAACATTCGTCTTCCACACATCTAAACTCTCATTTATTAGCAGACGAGAACTGTACAGAATTTATATCCAAGCAAATAATTTTTTTTGACAACAAATTTATCCTCAGAGACCTCTGCAGGAATACTCTGGGAAACTCTGAAGGCTTTCTTAAGATGACAGCTTATCTCAAATCTTTCTCAGAAAAATAAATTCGAAACAAAGAAAGAAGGCTAAAAAGATCTTAGCTCAACAAATCCATAATCAGGAAGTTTGCAATTCAATCTCAGCAATTACCAACACAGATGGAGACAAAATCATCCATATAAAATTCTTTTCATGTTTGAAACGGAAATTGCGTATGACCACGCAAAGCGGAAATTACATATGACCATAGAACATATTATACAGTAATAAAGGAACTAAGGGAGTAACAGGGAGCATGCTGGGAGAGAGAAGTGCTGGCTAGGAAGATCACGGATTCTCGGCAGCGTTTGAAGCAGATGGCAGCTCTTTAGCGAACATTCTAAACAATTAAGACACATTTACGCCAAATTTATTTACTGACAACGCAATTAATCCGGTAAGTATAACTCACTCAACCTGGAGGTAAGTGAAGAAAATTTGGAAAGTTTACAAAATTATATTGATCAAGTTTTTGAGTCTGTTGTCATGGGGCCTAAGAAAGCAGCAGCTATCACGGAAACACCTGCTACCAAGAGAAGCCGTCCTCAAGATTCCCCCGAGGCGACCTCATCTCCCCGCAAGGATATATTAGAATTATTAGATTCTATAGATAAAAGGCTTTTGGGATTTGAGGGATGACTCCACCTGCTCGAAATTCTACACCAGGAGTTCCAGAACCTCCGACAATCTCTGGAATTCAGCCAGGATCAGGTGGAGCGGCTTGTTGCTGAAAACGCGTCTCTGCGGGAGACTGTGTCTTCCCTGACAGAGGGATTGACACGGATCTCCCAGGACAACAAGACCCTGAAGGAGACGGTTTTGGATCTTCAGGCCCGCAGCATGAGAGACAATCTGGTGTTCGCAGGCCTGCGGAGCAGACGGGAGGACAACCGGAGGATTGCGAACAAACAATCAAGTATTTTCTCCAGACTCACATGAAGATACCCGAAGAAACAGTAAAAAACATCACCTTTCACCGGGTACATCGCCTTGGAGCCAAGAGAGCAGACAGCAGAAGACCTCGTCCCATCGTGGCTAAATTTGAGCATTTTAAACAGAAGGATTTTGTTAAGAGCCACGGAAAGAGCTCAAAGGGAAAAATTTTAGCGTGAATGATCAATTTCCTAAAGAAATTTTGGATCGCCGCAGCACTATTATTATTATTAGTATTTTTATTTTTTTATTATTATCATTAGCACTATTATTATCAGCATTATTATTATTATTTATTTTCAGCATTAATATTATTATTATCATCAGCATTAATAATATTATTATTGTTATTAGCATTATTATGCATATATTTTTTATTTACTTATTTATTGCTTTATTTTTATTTATATATATATATATATTTATTTATTTTTTATTTTTTTCTCTTTCTTTTTCTTCAGATTAAATTATACATTTATTTACTTAACTAACTCACATGAAGGCACCATACATTAGCTAATCACACACACAGCTATGGGTACACTAAGGTTTGTCAGTTGGAATGTTCATGGAACTGGCTCTAGAGAGAAGAGATTAAAGATTTTTGATCATCTTAAAAGACTGCAGGCAGATGTTGTCTTATTACAAGAGACTCATAGGTCTGCCACAGTTGCAGATGAACTTAAAACATCTGAGTTTCCCAGACTGTTCTCTGCCGCCTATAACTCTAGACAAAGAGGTGTAGCTATTTTAATACACAAAAATACAAATTTCAAAGTATTGGACACAGTCTCAGATCCAGATGGTAGATTTATAATACTAAAACTATCTATACAAAATCAAAGCTTATGTATTGTTAGCATATACTGTCCAAACATAGATGACCCGCATTCTTTCATAATTTTTTCTCTGTACTCTCCGAACACTTGGACTGTCCACTTATACTTGTGGGAGATTTTAATTTTGGATGGATCATTCTTCAGACAGGCTCAGTACAGCTGGGACTCAGCGCAGTTGGCATTCCACTAATATAGTCAAACAGTATATGAGTGATTATGGGCTTTGTGATGCATGGCGATCTTTTTATCCCAGCCGTAGAGAGTATACTTTTTTCTCACATGTTCATCACTCTCACTCACGTTTGGACTATTTTCTAGTCAGCAGCTCATTATTGGCTGACATTTCAGACACTGAGATACACCCTATAGTTGTCAGCGATCATGCTCCAGTTTCCTTAACTCTGTTAAATAAGAAAATAATCCCATCAGGTAAAAACTGGAGGTTTAATACGTCACTGCTTAAAGATGAAGGTTTTGTGGAATATTATAAAAAAGAGTGGGCTTTATATTTAGAACACAATGACATTCCTGGAACATCAGCATCTGTTCTCTGGGAGGCAGGAAAGCAGTGATGAGAGGTAAAATAATCTCCTTCTCATCACATAAGAAAAAAATAGAAAACAAATGTATTCAGGAATTAGAAGAAATCATTAAGTCTCTAGAGGCATCCCCAGAAGAAGAATTACAAAACAAATTGCGTAAAAGTAAACTAGAACTTAAAGGAATTATTGACAAAAAAACACAATTTTTAGCACAAAGACTACGAATAGAAAACTTTGAACACGGTAATAAATCAGGCAAGTTTTTAGCCAACCAGTTAAAAATAAACAAAGAGAAAACTGCCATATCTGCTGTTAAAGACTCAACTGGGAATATAGTATATGACCCTGAAAGAATAAACAACACTTTCAGAGATTTTTACAAAACCTGGTACTCACCACAGATTAACCCATCAGATAATGAGATCAATGAGTTTCTAGACAGGATAATACTTCCTAAATTATCAGATAGCCAAGCTACAGTCCTGGACTTGCCATTAACATCAGATGAGCTACAGGAAGCTCTTAACTCCATGCCTAATAGGAAGGCTCCAGGTCCAGATGGGTTTCCAGCAGAGTTCTACAAAGAATTCTGGATCATTCTGGCGCCAACATTCTTCAGAATATCCTTACTAAGCTTCTTTTTCTATTTCAAACCATTCCAATATACATAAATTTTTTTTTTTAAGAAATTAGATTCAACCATAACCTTATTTATTTGGAATTCAAAACATCCACATATCCAAAGAGCGACCCTACAAAGACCTAAGGCAGAAGGTGGCATGCCTCTACCTAACTTTCAATTTTATTACTGGGCAGCAAACATAAAAACTATGAAAACATGGACATGGACACAAACAGATGAACATACACAGGCTTGATCTGAAATAGAAATAAAATCCTGCGGTACTTCTTTATATTCCTTGCTCTGTACCCCAATAAATGCAAGTTATCGCCAATATACAAACAACCCAATTGTGCTTCACTCACTCAGAATATGGAGCCAATCTAGGAAGAGTTTTAAGATGGAGAAGCTTTTATCTGCACGAGAACCACCTTTTTCCACCCTTGCAAACATATGCAGTTCTTAATGTCTGGAAAACATTTGGGATTGAATCACTTAGAGATCTGTACATAGACAGTGTCTTTGTATCTTGCGGACAATTACATTTTAAATTTCACCTTCCAACAAGACATTTCTTTCACTACCTTCAAATTTGAAACTTTATTAAACAGAACCTGCCCAATTTTCTTCACCTCCATTCTCCCTCAGTGCTGGAAAAAATATTGATCAGTCTTGAAGCCTTAGACAACATTTCTGTGATATATAAAAACATTTTACATTTCCTTCCTTTAAAAGATTTAAGAGGACAATTGGAAAAGGATCTCTCACTCAATATATCAGAAGAGGAGTGGAAGGTAGAAATGCAGAGAATTCACGTGAGCTCCATATGTGCAAACCATACAATTATTCAACTTAAAATGATATATTGAGTGCATCTGTCTTGTTTAAAACTGTCCAAAATGTTTCCAGGGCGAGATCCTACCTGCAGTCAAGTTCTAGCCTCACTGGGTCACATGTTTTGGGCCTGCACCACATTAACATCATTCTGGATCAAAATCTTTAAATGCCTATAAGACAGCCTTGATGTCACAATCCCTCCTAACCCATTAACAGCTGTGTCAGGTGGGCTCACAGAGGGGCTTAAAGTGGAGAAGGGCACGCAAACTGTAATTGCCTTTGCTACACTATTGGCACGTAGACTTATCTTGCTCAATTAGAAGAATCCAAACTCTCCTCTTTTAAGTCAGTGGGTAACTGATGTTATATATTATTTGAACTTGGAAAAAAAATCTAATTCTCACTTAGAAGATCTGTGCAGATCTTTTTCAAAACCTGGCAAGATCTGATCAGTGACATTTTAGAATAAGCGTTTAAAGCATTGAGGAAGACGATTCTCTCCCTTTTCCTTTTTCTTGTCTATTTGTCTTTATACACTTATTAATTGATCTATTTACTTACTTTTACTAGCTTTAAGTTTTATTCTGATGCCCATGCTCTCTTTCTTGGGTTTGATTTCTTTTCGATCCTATTTTTGTAAAAGTGTATCTATTTGTATGGAATGATTACAAAAAAATAAAAAAAAAAATAACAAACAACTTTTCAATTCTTCTTGTTGCCCTGCTTGTCCATTTTCTTGTATTAAATGTCATCTGCTAGAAATGATATTCACACAGCAATTAATAATACAGAACAATGTCAAACAATGCAAAGAAACCCCCAAAATGGTCCTTTTTTCATTTAAGTTGACTTCCTCACTTGATATAACTCTTACAACATTGCACACCACAAATCACCTAGAAAAAAAAAAAAAATTGTACCCGCTTTTACAATGCCTTTAACATCGGTAATGTCCACCACCCACTTGCCATTTTGAAAAAGAGGCCCACTGGTATGGGACAGAAAACAAAAACCAAGAATGGAAGAAACGCCAGTCTAGTGCTTGCCACACTCACACTCATTCACACTTTTACATTTTAAAAGTGCCACCTAACAAAATGGTATATTTTTCAGGTTAGTATTAAAACCCAGAACATGGACACAGAGAATATTTTAAAAGACTGATCAGTTTGGGAATTGGTGTCAAATCTTTATTTCAATGAAGTGGCAGTAAAAACATTATGAATTTTAAAAAACTCATTATAAATGCCAATAAACCTCAAAGATACAATGATGAATGTATTCAAAATAAAGAAAGTGCTGCACTGGTTGTTTTGTGATTTGTTAGGTCAACTGATCTTATTTACTTTTCCTTTTCTGTGTTTGGCAGATGCGTTTATCCAAAGTGACTTACAAAAGAGGTAAATGTAATCGAGTAACAACCTGGGCCTGTGTGTTCAGCATGTGTAACAAAACGGCTAACAAATGTTGACTGCGAGGAGTGAAAAGATGAAATAACCAATAAAAGTCCAATCACAGATTAACATTTGATAAAGCAACTGAACTTAATCTAATGACAAATTAACAAAAAGCAGGAAAGATCACAGAGTGAAGTTTTTCTTTTTATCATATTATTATTATTATTATTATTATTATCATTTATTATCATAATATCATTTTTTATATCTTTTTTTTTTTTAAATTCAAAGCAAGAAATGACTGACTTTACCTTTAATATCAAAATTTGCTGCCCGTCGACAAATGCTAATTTTTCAATTTTTGATGCTACTACTGCATATAACACACTTGTTTAGTCATTTTTAATTTCGGAAATATGGTTTTTATCCATTTTTCTAAATGAAAGATCTATTCGTTAGAAAGGCTACTGGCTTATACATGAAATATATTCAAATGGTGAAAAAGTAAAGTTCTAATAACCTTTTATTTAATTAGCTACATAAACTTTATTATTTGATCTATGTTACATACTAATAATTATATTACCATTTCAATAAAAAAAACAATGAAATGCTGTTTTCCAATATTCTATCAAAAATAAGAACGATAAGAAAAAAGTGGAAAAAGCACATAAACACAAAAACTGCAGAAAAAAAAGATCTGAAATCTTTGCTCTCTTACTCTAACAATATTGTAGCGACCCAGCAGTCAGCGCTGCCGGAGTGATGCATTGTGGGAAGGTTGTACGTTCACTGCTTTTTATAATGTTTTTCCTGTTGTATTTATTAATGTCTTAACTTGTAAATAATTGTTGTGTTTGTGTTCAATTAGTTGGGTGGGTTTGGGTCATCGCCGTCCGGGGTTATTTATTTTGTAAAAAGTACCGGTTATGTGAAATGTGTCTTCGTGCATGACCTTGACCATGGCAGTGCAATAATGTCGAGTTTTGTTTACTGGCTATCTGTGAATAAAGAGATACAACAGGACAGAGCTGTTATTCATTGCTAAGATTTTATCTAAGCAATTAATGCCGAGACACTCGGAGTCGTGCGGTGTATGGGACACGAGTGCTCGTTACTTGAGAAGCTGGGTACAGCTGCGTGCTGCCGAGACACTCGTAGTCGTGCGGTGTATGGGACACGAGTGCTCGTTACTTAAAGAGCTGGGTACAGCTGCGTGTTTAACGCTGGCAATCTGCTAGCCGACAGCTTGGGAAAGGTGCACGGCAGCGATCGGCTTTGAAAAACTTCAAGACTCGACCCCAGGTCGCTACATTGGTGTCAGAAGTGGGAGACCAGGCTGTTTAGAAGACGCCATTATGGAACAGAGTCTTGAAGAATTGGAGCGTGCCATCTTAGAGAACAGCGTTACGTTAGAGCGCCTGATCAGCAGAGCTGTGCGGAGAAAAGCGGCAGACCGGCCTGATGGTACCAGTATTCCCCGGACAGTGTTGCGATCTTCTGAGCACGGCCAGAGGGGGCCGTCGGCTGCCGCAGCGATACCCCAGGTTACCAGTCGGACGGTCCGCTTCTCACGGTCACCTGCTAAGCTGCCGCGATACAGCGGATTGACTCCTTTAGAACCATACCGCACAAGTGGATCTGGCCGCGATACACAATGAGTGGAACCGCGAGGAAGCTGCGACACACTTGGCCCTTGCCTTGGAGGGTCCCGCACTTCAAGTACTCATTGATCTGTCATCGGAAGAGTGTCGTGATCTTCAGGCTCTCACCGCTGCTCTCACCCATCGCTTTGGACAAAGAACTTCAGCAGAATGCAACAGAGACAAGCTGACTAGCCGACGTCGGCATGAAGGTGAGAGTATAGGAGCCTTTGCCGCTGATGTCAGGGTATATACACTAAAAGGTTACCCTACTTTCTCGACAGCAGTGAGGGAAGAACTCGGCCTTCATGCTTTCCTGCGGGGCCTCACACCAGAATGTCTTCGCCAGCATGTCTGTCTATCGTCACCCCGAGATTTGAGCGAGGCACTAAAAGAGGCTGATCGGGTTGAAGACGTACTACAGGCTGAGTCACCGACAAGACGAACGCCACGACCGAGTCGACCAACAAGAGCCGTTGAACGAAGGGCGGAAGGGGACCTGTCTGAGGCAGTGGAGGTCAGCCGCGCCCAATCAACATCAACCCCCCAACAACGAGTGGACTGCTGTTTTCGATGCGGAGAACCAGGGCACTTTGCCAGGGATTGCCCTGCCCCAAGTCCGTTGCCTCGTACAGCATCACCGCAGGGAAACGACATCGGGGTGAGGCCGTGAGGGACCCTCGCTCCGTTTTCAGCACCCCTCAACAAAGACTGCTTCAAAGTTGGGCGCTGTGGATTTTCCACTGGACTATACCTAGACTGCACTATTGATGGACGGCCATGCCGTGCCTTAGTGGACACAGGGTCCACTATTTGTTTGCTAAGAAAAGGAGTGTTGCCAGAAACAGCTAGTCTTCTTCCCGAGGGCTGGACCCCCACAAATAGCGAACTACGCACGGTTACGGGTGAGCGGACAGTAATGCCCGAAAAGAAACTGTTATCTGTGGTGGTAGGGACGAGCCAGACCAACCACGAATTCTGGCTTGCGGACATTAAAGACCAGTGCATTATTGGGTTGGACTTGTTGGCCCACTGGGGAGCATGTGTTGATGTGTCTAGGGCCGTCCTCTGCCTAGGTAATGAGACTGTGTCGCTCCAATCGGGCTGGAACCGTCCTGGAAGGGCTGCTGGCTTGGATTTGCCTGGATACCACGGCTCACCGGCTCCTGACCGTTGTTCGGAAGATGCAGAGACTCAAGGGGACCCCCAGGAGAATGTTGCAGCTCAGACCAGTGCTTCCCAACGGTTTTCCTCACGCGACCACCCATCAGCTGAGACAGTTGCCGCTGTAGAGGAATTGGGCCGTCGAAGTGGGGAACATCTGAACGCCACAGCAGGAGCAACTTCAACAACTATTGAGAGACTTTGTGGACAGTTTTGCGGCTCGAGAGGACGACTGTACTAGAACGAATTTAGTGAAACACCACATAGACACTGGCCATGCCGCTCCCATTCGTTTGCGCCCCCACCGATTACCTCTTGCGAAGCGTCAAGCTGCCGAGGAAATGATTTGTGAGATGGCAGCCAACGACGTTATTGAGCCTTCGGACAGCCCCTGGGCTGCACCAATGGTCATTGTGCGGAAGAAAACGGGGGGTTGGCGCCCCTGTGTGGACTTTCGGAGGTTAAACGAAGTCACTCGAAAAGACTCATACCCACTGCCACGCATCGATGATGCATTGGATTATGTGGCTGGATCCTGTTGGTTCAGCACCTTGGACTTGCGCAGTGGGTATTGGCAAGTGGAACTGGCACCAGAGGACCGACACAAAACCGCATTCACCATAGGACAAGGGCTGTGGCAATTCAAGGTGATGCCGTTTGGACTGTGTAACACACCGGCCACCTTTGAAAGACTGATGGAGCGGGTCCTAAAAGACATTCCCCGAACCCGATGTGTGGTCTATCTGGACGATCTGCTAATCCATGCCAGAGACTTTGATCAGGCTGTCCACAATTTAAGGGAAGTCTTGACAGCCATTAGTAGCGCGGGTTGCGGTTGAACCCGCAAATGTAACCTCCTCTCCCGACAGACTCAGTTTCTGGGACATGTGGTTAGCGAGAGTGGAGTGGCTACCGACCCAGCGAAGGTGACTGCCGTGAGCAACTGGCCCCCACCAGCCAACATCACCGAGCTGCGGAGCTTTCTGGGCTTAGCCTCATACTACCGGAGATTCGTGAGAAACTTTGCAACCATTGCTAGCCCCTTGCACCAACTGACGAGTAAGGGCCAACAGTTTGGGTGGACGGAGGACTGCGCCACCGCTTTTCAACAACTAAAAGCTGCTCTTACCAGTGCACCTGTCCTGGCTTACCCTGACCCCAACCAACCCTTTATTTTGGACACTGACGCTAGTAATGTGGGGTTGGCGCAGTACTCTCCCAGAGGGGAGACGGAGAGAGAGTGGTGGCCTACTATAGCTGCAGCCTCAGTCGACCGGAGAAAAATTACTGCGTTACCGGCGGGAGCTATTGGCAGTAATCCTGGCAGTACGACACTTCAAGCCTTACCTTTTGGGCACTAAGTTTACAATTCGAACTGACCATGCTAGCCTTACATGGCTGTTAAACTTCCGGCAACCTGAGGGCCAGGTGGCAAGGTGGATAGAAATACTTCAGGAGTATGATTTCGAGGTGCAACACCGACCAGGACGGCAGCATGCAAATGCTGATGCCCTCTCCAGGCGACCATGCGTCCTCGACGACTGTCGATATTGCCGCCGGCAAGAAGAAAGGGTATGGGACCATCATCATCAGCAGCCGGGCTAGAGGACACTGATGGAGCAGGGGAACCATTCACCATCGACCAGTTACGGCAACTACAAGCAGACGACCAAGTGCTAGAGGAGGTAAGGGGTTGGCTGGAGACCCAGGAATGCCCGATTGGCAAACCGTGTCTTCCCAGGGGCCGGAACTCAAGTTGTTACATTCGCAGTGGGGCAGCCTGGAGTTGCACGATGGTGTGATCTACAGAAGATGGCAGGCACCAAGGGGGGGTACTGACCGTTTGCAACTTCTGGTTCCCCAGGCTTTACGTACAACGGTCCTCCGTTGGGTTCATGGAGCAGCTGGATCTGGGCACTTTGGAAATGCAAAGACAGTGCGTCGGCTGCGGCAGCGATTCTATTGGCCCGGTGTCGACAAGATGCGGAGATGCACGCCCACTGCTGTGACGTTGTACGGCGCAGAAAGGACCTGGCCAACGCTCTCACGCCACTACAACAGTATCTTGTCGGGCTCCCATGGAGAGGATTGGGGTAGATGTACTGGGTCCTTTCCCTATCACCGAGGCAGGAAATCATTTTGTTTTGGTGGCGATGGACTACTTTACCAAATGGCCGGAGGCATATGCCATTCCAGATCAAAGTGCCTCCACAGCCCTCAAAATTGCTGGACGAGATGTTCACTCGATTCGGGGTGCCGAATGAACTGCACAGCGATCAAGGGCGGAACTTCGAGAGCCGTTTGTTTAAAGAGGTGTGTCAGCGGCTGGGGTGAAGAAGACCCGAACCACTCCCCTTCACCCTCAAAGCGATGGACTGGTCGAACGGTTTAACCGCACCCTGGCGCCCAACTTGCAATCCTCACTAGTCAACACCAGAGAGACTGGGACCAACATTTGCCTCTGGTCTTGTGGGTATAGGGACGGCCGTTCAGGAATCGAGTCAGTGCACACCGGCGGGGCTGATGTTCGGAAGAGAGATGCGCACGCTGGTGGACTTGGTGTTTGGCTCGACCCCTGAACCTGAGCTTGTTGGCGGTCCGAGACGGACTATTTCCACGACGAAAAGAGCGGCTGAACACCGTGCATCAACTGGCCAGGGAGGCACTAGCGGGAGCTGGAGCCCGTCAGAAACGGGCATATGACATTCGGGCTCATGGTCCAACTTTCAAACAAGGGGACAAAGTGTGGGTCTTTTGCCCACAAAGGAAACGGGGGTTGTCCCCAAAACTGACACACCATTGGCAGGGGCCGGGAGAAATTCTGGACATGATTTCGAAGTTGTTTTTCGAGTCCGAATGCCTGGAGGGGCAGGACGGGTGGTGCTACATAAAGATCGTTTAGCACCATACCACCCATTGGCCCCAGCACCAGAAGGAATTGGAACTCAAAGTGGCTCTCCAACCTCCACACTCGGTGTCGAGACAGACATTGAAAGTCTCCGGACTGAACCTGACACGAGTAGTGGCGAGTCAAGCAGGCCAAAGCGTGTTCGCCGACCGGGATATTTATTAGACTTTGAATGTAACGACTAGGGTTGTGAGGACACTAAACCCTCTTGGGAGGGGGCTATGTAGCGACCCGGCAGTCAGCGCTGCCGGAGTGATGCATTGTGGGAAGGTTGTACGTTCACTGCTTTTTATAATGTTTTTCCTGTTGTATTTATTAATGTCTTAACTTGTAAATAATTGTTGTGTTTGTGTTCAATTAGTTGGGTGGGTTTGGGTCATCGCCGTCCGGGTTATTTATTTTGTAAAAGTACCGGTTATGTGAAATGTGTCTTCGTGCATGACCTTGACCATGGCAGTGCAATAATGTCGAGCTTTGTTTACTGGCTATCTGTGAATAAAGAGATACAACAGGACAGAGCTGTTATTCATTGCTAAGATTTTATCTAAGCCATTAATGCCGAGACACTCGGAGTCGTGCGGTGTATGGGACACGAGTGCTCGTTACTTGAGAAGCTGGGTACAGCTGCGTGCTGCCGAGACACTCGTAGTCGTGCGGTGTATGGGACACGAGTGCTCGTTACTTAAAGAGCTGGGTACAGCTGCGTGTTTAACGCTGGCAATCCGCTAGCCGACAGCTTGGGAAAGGTGCACGGCAGCGATCGGCTTTGAAAAACTTCAAGACTCGACCCCAGGTCGCTACAATATGATACAATGTCCACAAAGCATTGAAAATGTCTGACCTTTGAGCAGCGTTTTTACTTGTGTCCGCCTCCTCTGCCTGCCATGTGGCTGATTTTTTTTTTTTTTACCTTTTCTTCTACATCTGGTTATAAACCATGCTAGTTAGTAACTGATTTTTCAAGACAACATGTTTAGCTAAAGAAAAAAAAAAAACAAGAAATGTCCACAGTTAATATGCTAAAGTTATGCTAAAAAACAAGAATTCAAACTCACAGGACAGATAATAAAAATAATACCTTAAATCAATCAATCAATTGAAGATTGTAGTATTAATTTAAGATGTGTCACAAGCAGGACATCCACCTGACCTGCCCTTTATCCCCCTAACACTCTTCTCTATCGCCCTCACCCCTCACTCCTTTACCACTTTCTCCTTATCAGTTTAACACCTCAGACTCCATGAAGATGACAGATTTAGAAGTCACAGTTACCACCTGCTTTTGAGGCCTGTAATGCAGGCTGGAGGGGCTGTCAGCCTGGGTCTTCATGTCCCTCTTTACACAGACTTATACCAGATGACACGTTGTGCCTTCAGTGGTCCGGAGACAAGTGTAATTTCATTCTGGGAATTTTTTTGTGTCAGCGGAAAGATAAAAATTTTCAGAAATCTCAAATCTGATTGGCACTTTAAACGGCAACAGTAATGGTGAAGTTAGCCATCTCATTTCCTTGAGTCTGGGTGACAGTGACACATCAGAGACAAGGAAGGAGGAGAACACAAGATGTCTGTTAAGAAGACAGCACTGTAGTCCTTTCTGCCTCTATATATTTCTACATATACAGTAGTTACTTCAATCATCAATCACACCTTATCGATTATACATTACTGTTCATATCTATGTATATATATGTATATATATTCATATAAAATTCTTTTTATTTTCTTGTTTAATATGAGCCATTTTCATAAATGTATTTGTCAAACATAAAAATTTAAGACTTCCTATGAGGAGAGTCCTACTGCTTGAATGTCTTTGTGGTGAAACTCCAGAAATTCTCACACACGCTTACTCCTTCTACAGCAAAGCTACTCGTAAATTCAGAATTTATGTATTGTTTTTCCTACTTTGTGCATGTATGTATTGAAGCTCTTTGATGGAAAACAAAAGCAAATCTGTTGAGTAGCCCTGCTTTGAATTTTTCTTCGATTCTGTAGAGTGAGGGCTGAATGGTGTTGATGGATGATCTTAAACCAAAGTCAACTTAACCATCAAATGGCTGACTGCACAATGTGATTGCCAGCTTACGTCAATGTCATTGAACAGTGCTGACCTGTGCTCTGACTCTGTGAATGATTTGTATTTCACAGTCAGAAAGCCTGTAATGCCGTTATTCACACTTGAGCATCTGCAACAAGTTCATTCATCGTATTTCCAACAACAGGATGAAACTTCTAAAAACATCAAGTGTCATCATTATGTGAAATGGTAGTTCTGAAGTGATGTACCTTCTTTTAATTGTAATTTGACTGGCATATAAACTGTCGCTTCACGGATACACAAATCAGGGTTTGATTTCTGAGCCCAGTTGTTTTCTGTGTGAAGTTTTCATGTTCCCCCCATGTAAATTTCTGTTGTTCCCTGATTTTCCTCTCATATTCCCTTGAGATCTGCAGGTTTGGTTACTCGGCTCCACTAAAGTGACAGTGAATTTGAATATTGGTAAAAATCACCAGGAAAAGGGCTTTATTGTGACAAGGTGGCTTAGTAGTTAAGGTAATGGACTGCTACTCCATTGTGCTCTGCATGTGCGGGTTCAAACCCCCTGTCGTATAAACTAAATAATAATTCTGTGTCATAGTTTTACTACACATTATTCAGTAATCTTTTCTTTTAATTTAGTGATTTATTTAGTTGTTGAATGTTTTCTGATATTTTTTGTTAAATGATATTAGATTTTTTAATCATTTTTGTAATATTTTGGAATGTTCATTTAATTTGTATTTCTCTTAATTTGTATTCTAGTCAGAGTGGATGCTGCTTGCCTGTTTTGCGGCCCAGCAGGCCTCAGGTGTGTGTGGAGGTCTGAGCCCCCCGTGGTGCGTCTCGTTCAGCTCCTGTTTGTGATCTTCATCTTCAGGGTTATGATTTTGATGTTTAATGGGTTGCCTGTTTATTTTATCTTTGGCTTTCATTTTTAATTTTCAAAGTGTTTACCGTTTTGAAGTGTTTATTGTATTTGCATTTGTTTTAACTTGTTTGGCTATGAATTCTTTTTAATTTATTATATTAGTTTCCCTTTTGATTTTTCAACACTGACCTAAAGGGGGAACCATTTTTATCTTAATTTAATTTAAAACATGTAATAAATCTAATTTAAAAATGTATGCCTTTATTATATTGGGGCAGGTGTTGTACGGTTGTCCTCTCCCTTTCAGTGGTTTTGTAGGCCGTGTGCCTTTCTTGTAGTATTCAGGCTTTTTGTGAAGTGTGCTGACCTAAAATCATAACACGCTGTAATTTTGGAGCTTTCCATTTCTGCTTCAAATTCTGGAATAGATCATAAATTTGGTACAAATGCTCTGAATTGTTTTCTCAATGTGAACCCTTTCTAAAACATCTTTTTTTTTTTAAGTGTGGTTGCAACTGACAGTAAAAATACATTAAATATTATCTTGTAAATAATGTGACAAAATCAAACCCTTAAATCTAAAAATACTGATAACCTGTGGGATTTGGTCTATGAGGTCATTAACCCAATAATATAATTACACATAATTTGATTCTGATGTCTATCATGATGGCCGCATAGGATTTGTCCAGTAGAGATTTGTCCAGCGGTCCAGGAGAGATCTTTTAGTTTTTGTACTCAAACTTCATTGATAAACAGACAATCATCATGTAAGGCTGTGAAAGGTACAAGATGGTTTGGTTTTGTTAAACTGAGTGCTGAAGAAGACTAAACCTTTATTACAGTCAGCCCTCTGAGTGGATAAGCTCTGATGAAGAAAGTTCTCCAATAATCCCATGTCAGTAAATGTCTTACAAAGGAACTCAAATAAACCTGAAGGGAGTTTGGAGCAGACATCAGCAGCCTTTGAATCTTGACGACTACGCCAGTCCTGTGTTATGGCTGTGATCAAGTAAAGTAAGTAATGAAGTAATGGCGGAGAGTTGCCTGTGGAATTTGGTAATCTAACAAAGTCAGGTATGACAAGAAAATATAAATCAAGTAGATAATCAAAGAAAGACAATCAGACAAGACGACAAACTGTCGGCAGGTTTTTTTTGCATTGAAATTCTCTTTATTTTACTTAGAAGACATTTTTTTAATTCTTCTTTTGTGGAAATGATTGGTCTGGGATGATCCTTTTGGGATAAAAGAGAAACAGGCAATTAGTCAAATTAGTAGAAAAAGATCAAAGTCCTTGGCATTTTATATGAGACTTTTAAGAATCTGATGTGAGTTCAGTGACATTGTAAATTAACAGAAGAGACGAGAGAGACGGCCCTGCTGTAGTGTGCCATCAAAGAGCTGGTGAATGAATCAAACACAGGTGAAGGTGTAAGATACCTGTCCTTTAAAAAGACTCATCTAAATTTAAATAGAACCTAAAATGAAATTATATTAACAGGAACCAAAAAGTAAGGAGAAGTTTTCAAGAATGGAACATCCTTTCTTCTTAAACTCACAACACACTTCTGAGATCCACAAATGTTTTTATAACTGCAAACAAATCAGTCAGCCCTCCGTCCAGTCAAACATTTACCTCTGTAGTCCAAACAAGCTTGCCGACTTGTTGAAGTTCAGTGTGGAGGCTCAGGTGGTCTCTATGAGTGAACTGGACACTGTGGCTCACCACAAACACACACACATTTTGTGGACTTCAGCTGTCCAATCAGCCCCAATTTTCATACGAGTGTTAAATATTTAGAGATATTTATTTCTTCCTCCTCAGATGTCTGACCAGATCTTATTTTTCTCCATTTGCTCTCCTGAACTTTTACAGGTGCCCAGTGGAGTCGACGCTCAATGGTTGCACCACATCCTGACATGACATCTGTACAGCTCAAGAGTGTAAAGCCCTGCAGAGGGCACTGAAGGTGGCACAGAACATCAATGGCACCCAGCTGAGCTGCCTTATCTCAGGATGTACACAACAACACTTGCTGACTTAGAAAGTCAAACAGGATCATTAAAGACCTCGGCCATCCTGCACAGCTGCTTTTCTTGCTCATCCCATTAAAGCCTTTGGCACTCGCACACCTTATCTAGTGAGTCACTTGTAAAGTTTCAGATTTGCATTTTATCTGTGAATTTGTCACAACGCTCTGTGCCTTCATCAGTGAAGAGCGAATAGCAAAAATCAACTGAATTGATTTGAGCTGAACTGGGAGATTCAGGGACAGTTTCTACCCACAGGCCATAAAGTTGTTAAACAGTCAATCATAAGAACATCAAATGTGTGAATATACGGTGTATATATGTATATATTTTTGTATTATTTGTAGTTGTGGGCAGCACGGTGGTGCACTGGGTAGCGCTGCTACCTTGCAGTTAGGAGACCCGGGTTCAATTTTCCCGGGTTCTCCCTGCGTGGTATTTGCATGTTCTCCCCATGTCTGCGTGGGTTTCCTCCCACAGTCCAAAGACATGCAGGTTAGGTGCATTGGCGATCCTGAATTGTCCCTAGTGTGTGCCCTGCCCAGGGATTTGTTCCTGTCTTGTGCCCTGTGATGGCTCCAGCAGACTCCTGTGACTCTGTTATTTTGGATAATGACTGACTGAAATGACACAATTAGGGTAATTTTAAAAATCAGGCACAGGCCGAGAATTTGAAAGGGCAGCTGATGAATTCCGGTTAACAAGGCACATCAAGTTTAAAAGAGAATTCATAATGAAATCCGATCATTCACTCCACCTTTCAGAGTCTGTGCTTTACTATTCACTACAACATCATTATATAATCGCACCATGTTTGTTTTAAGCACAAATAGTTCAAAAGAGACACTTAAAGTGAAAAGAGCAGCTGCTCAGGGACCTCAAACCTCCAAAATATCCGACATAAACGCAGTGTTTGTGTTGTTTGTTGATTCATCGATGGCTACAGATACAAAATCAGCCCTGCTGACTTCATCTATGACCTGACTTTGGATTTCCTCTACCAATGCGTGAACTCAACATGCAGGAACCTGTTTCATGGATTCATAAACTTTATTCCTTAATTTTTCACTTGCTAGCTCCAGTAAATGCCTACAACAGACTCTTTGAGTTCCACCATTCAGTAAAGACTTTATTATGCTTAGCCAATGTTCATGTGTCATGGAGGGAAGAGCTTGTTGCTCAGTGTTGGTGAGTCAGTGAATGGCTGGTTATTGTCTTGTTTTAACCACAACTCACTTCTAGATCTCGATTTTCCTGCAACTGAGTTGGATGAAAACTGAATGGTCACGGAGCTCTGTGGACACAGTCGAGGACAGAAGATGTGCCCCCTGTTCTGTGTGCCATTGTGTGTATGGCACTGCACGTCCATGTTTTGCTGTATGATACCTGAACTGTCGATGTGCACAGACACACAGGACACACAGACAAAACATCTGGAGGCACGCGGTCACAGACTTGACTGTTTGTGTAAAATGATTGCTGAGGACATTTATCTCACATGGTCCTTTTTGGTTACTGGGAAATGCAAAGTATATAAGTTCTCTACTATTTTTGTTTCATGGGAGGAAAATATTTCAGTAAGTTAAGTAGTTCATCTCTACTTTAGTTTAAATTAGAGATGGCAAGTGGATAAGACGAACACTCAGAGAAAGAACTGAGAAATATTCTTGAGCGGCACATTCTCCATTCTACTCACCCAGAACTTGAGACACTTGATTAACCATCTATATAATCAGTATCAGTTATCATCATCATTATCTCCATCTGCAAGAGCACATTTCTGAAAAGTAAGATCAAAAGTATAATGAGGTGTTAGTAACCGGATAATACGTTTCAGATGACCTGCTGCTTAAAAGAAAGGATAAGAAATATACCAACAGTGAACATGCAAAAATAAAAAAAGGTTTTGTAGACATATTTGTGAATCTAAATCACAGGTCAGAACTCACATAAGTCATTAGTGCAGAGCACAGGCACAGCAGAAGCAGGAAGGCCGTGAGTCTCATGGTGGGGTTGGCACAGAGACGTCTGTTCTGATCAATAGCAACACCTCCTTATATAGCAGATCAGGCAGAGTGGGACACATCTATAGGGTGGGGACGAGGCCAACTGAGGAAGAAAGGCAATTCAAATCAGATCACGTTTGCCTTGGAAGAACAACAAAAAGTAATTTCAGTCAAATCACAAACTGTAAAGATCAGGTCTTCAACTCATGCAAACTTGTGCAATTATGGTGTTATTATTCTGTGCTGGAAACATTCTGTTGAAAAGTAACAGTGTTGAACCTAAATAGTCATCATTTGTGTCCAATATCAGGATAAAGAAATATAAATTGAAAAGCCACATCACCACATCTTTCTAATATGAAATTAAGAACTTGGGGTTGATTCTCTGCCCCTCTCCTCATGGCTGTCTGTCTGTCTGTCCACGTGAAACAACTCGGCTTCCAGTGGACTGATCTTTATGATTTTTGTTACGCTTGTTTTTCAAGCATATTTGTCTGAAATGCTACATTTATCCTGAGAAGAAAGTGTTCAGTTCCATCTCTGATATTAAATAAGCAGAGTGTCTACCTGAAGTGCTCCAGAGGTGCCTCCACAATACTAAAGTTCATCAACCTGGCAATAGGTGCACCTGAGTTAGGATCCTGGCTTTGGATTGACTCACAGAGGAGGGAAATGGTTATTCACCGACTCCCAGCACACTTCCCAAAATACACAAAGCTTAATTCTTTTCTGCATAAATGAAGAACAAATCATATAGCTCTCTGCAGCATGGTTAATACAAAATACAGTCCTTGGTATTGTGAGTTAAATACTTATAATCATTGCAGTTAATAATGTTTTTTCTTTCGCAATTCCCCCCTTTGCACATAAAATGTGCACATTAAATAAATCAGACCCAGTCAGCGGGAGCAGCATCATCATATTCAGGAGGGGGCGTAGATTCTGGGAGCAAAGGGTTGTAATAGGGTTCCCAGGAATTGTGGGAATGGAGAAAATAGGCTTTTGTGAGGGAGGTGTCATTGAGCCTGTGAAGGAGGCCACGAATGAAGGAGCTCCTTTTTTCTTTCTCAATCGTCACTGATAAAACTTTAGATAAGGACAAGTAAATCTGACATTCAAGAAGCATCTTCTTTGATTGTACAAATGTCATAACAAACAGTAAACTTCCCAAAATATGAAGGACCTACTTAAGCCCAAAGTCCACTCTGTGACCCTCCCAACACACCGATGTCCATCCAGATTGTCTTCATTGTTCACTCCATTCAAACATGCGGCAGACACCATGAAGCTCAGACTACCAGCGCGGTGCTCAAGTGTTTGAGGCTGTGAGGTGATCTGATGATATCTTCATGTTATGTTGGGCTTTTCAAAGCCAGAACAACAACAACAACAACATTTATTTATATAGCACATTTTCATACAAACAGTAGCTCAAAGTGCTTTACATAATAAAGAATAGAAAAATAAAAGACACAATAAGAAAATAAAATAAGTCAGCATTAATTAACATAGAATAAGAGTAAGGTCCAATGGCCAGGGTGGACAGAAAAAACAAAAAAAAACTCCTGACGGCTGGAGAGAAAAAAATAAAATCTGTAGGGATTCCAGACCATTAGACTGCCCAGTCCCCTCTGGGCATTCTGCCTAACATAAATTAAACAGTCCTCTTTAGATTTAGGGTTCTCACGGAAGGACTTGATGATGATGGTCACGTAGAGTTCTGCCTTTTATTCCATCCATCATTGTTGGAGCATCATGATCATGATGATGATCATGAGTAGGTGGAGGTGGCGCAGGCCACCACCACAAAGAAACCGGAAAAAGAAACAGAAAGGAGAGTAGGGGTCAGTACGGATTTTAGAGCCACCATGAATAGTTATTATGAAGAATTTAACATACAGAGTATCAGGATTAAGTTAAATTGAAGTTATAAAAAGGCCATGTTAATTATCATATTTCCTAAACAAAATAAGGACTTATTACAACGTGCATCATATAGACCAATCTCACTTTTGAGTAATGATTTAAAGATACTCTTCAAAGTCCTAGCTAGAAGGATGGAGAAAGTATTCCCTTTGGTAATATCACAAGACCAAACTGGATTTATTAAATCCCATTAGTTTATTTAAAATAACACATAAAACAAAACTTGGCATGGACTAAACTGCCACTAATAGAAGCCAAATTATTAAGTAATGAAGTGTTCAATCAGAGTAATCCATGTTAAAACACTGATAAAAATCATAAATTTTATGCATAACTGATTAAATACACATATGCATCTGTGATAAAAAGGCTTCCTATCTGAGACTTAATACACCTAATATCCATGGCACCTGGCGCATCTGTGACCCTAACCTGGCTAACAGGCCAGCGCAAACAGCAATTTCTAAACCAGCAAACCCATTTTTAAAAACATTTTAACACTGTTTGAACAGTTTACTGAAAATAGAATGAAACTCCTGTCCCCTCCAAGATGCCTTCAAAATGTTAAACGTTTTTGCAAACTGTCCTGTTGGTATAGTTAACCTAGTTCTATGTACACACAGACAGAAATATAACTTATATACTCTTCAGCCGTCTTAAAATAAATATTAAAATACCGGTGTGTATTGAGCTAATGTTGGTTGCATGTTTGTTAACATAATCTTGTTTGTTGTCAGTAACAGCACAATAAACTTCATCAACCACTGCAGCCTTTTGTATACAACAGAGAAATATAGGCAATTGATCTGAATATGAAAAATATGACACGACAGCTGATTAAAGGACTGCAAGTGCCCAACATTTTTTTCTTCATCATCATCAATTCCCACTTCTATGTTGAGTCGATGTGCTTGATCAGTCATCTCCACACAGCTCAGTTCTGTATTTCCTCCCCAGTCAATCCCTTGTCCTTCAGATCTTCTTTCACTTTATTCATCCACCTCTGCTTTTGACTTCTCTCGCTTTCTATTCCCTGTACTTTCATTCCCATCACTCTTTTGCCTGCATATTCTTTATCTCTACTCATTACATACCCAAACCACCTTAACCTACTTTCCTGTATTTTCTTAGATATCTCTCCCATTTTTGAAACTCCTTGGATTGTCAGTCATTACTCAACCTGCTATATCCCAACACAGGGTCACGGGGGTCTGCTGGAGCCAGCACAGGGCGCAAGGCAGGAACAAACCCTGGGCAGTTCGCCAGCCCACTGCAGTCCTTGGTTTGTCTTATTTCTTATTCTGTACATAAATAATATCACTGAAAAATGGCCAGACGCGATTAAAAGAAACATAGACTCAACACCATGCACAGTAATAATCAATGCAGAAAAATAAATTCATTGACAAATTGGTTTAAGGATTACTCTTAGCCTGAGTTAATGGGAAAAATTGAATACACGAACCTCGGTAGGAAACTGCAGTTGCGGTTATCTCACCAAATGTTCATTTGCTCATATTTACGAGCATGAAGAATACAGTCGCGGATGACAGAAAAGGCAGACAAATACATAGGAAGATGTCAGTACAAACGGAATGTCTGCAGTATTTTTGATTGTGATAGGATCTTGTTTAATGCTTAGTGAAACATTTGAGGTAGAGTTTTATTTTCTCTAGCTTCTGTAAATGTTGTTAATAAAAGGGGAGCTAGCTGAGTTAAATTTTTTTATGAAATTCAGCAGGGTAGCCATCAGGGCCTTTTGCTTTCCCATTCTGAAGTGAGTTTATAGCATCTAATACTTCTGATAGCGCCAGAGGTTTATCCAATTCCTCTACACTATGAGTATCTATTTGTGGTATCTGTAATGCATGGGATTTAAAGAAGCTCTAAAAATTCAAAAAGAGATGAAGCTATAATTTTATTTCTACAGTTCCTATACACAATATATTTTACTATACACAATATATTTTACATTTTGTTAGACTTAGCTATTGGTTATGCTTATTTGATTGTTACTAAATGTAAAATAACATTTTAAATTTTGATGACAAGCATTTTTTTTGTTTTGTTTAAACTTATGTAATTGTAATTTTATTCTGCTCTGGGCAAACTCATTTATTATTGCAATTTGGGATGCAATTAGAGAGCCGATTATCACTGCTTTAAATGCACTGTCACAGTTCAACAAAGGACGTGGATTTCTAGCACTTTTATGAAGTTGTGTTCCAAACGAAGGACTACCCCATCCACTCCTTCAGTGTCCTCTTCCTCAAGTCAGCTGTTATTACCAGCATTTACCTCAATCTCACAGGATTTAGCACGAGTCACAATCCAGCAAACACCAACACCTGCCTTAACCCTACGTGAATCGGGAATTTCCAATACATGATATCTTCAGAAATCAACACTTGATTTCACCATGAATACACCAACAATTGTGTCACCTCTGCAAGAGTCATCACTTGCCACAAGCCAGCAAAATTACCTCCGCACCGGAAGAACCATTACATGCTGTAACTCCGCAAATGCCAATGTTTACTTCACTCTTGGAAAAACCTGTGCTTGCTGTGACCCAGCAAAACACCAAACCCTGTTTCACTCCTGCACAAGTCAGCACCCTCCTCAGCTAAGCCGATTGTGACTACACAAGCTAATTTAAGAAAGGTGAAAGTGCAGCATCAAGCACAAGGACAACAGCACTACGCCATTTAAACTTGGGGTTCATCTCAACCCCTGCTCTAATAAACAAGTCACTTTCTTTCTTTGTCTTTTGCCTTTTTTATTTCTGAGTGTGAAACTGACTGTGCATAATAGAGTTTTGTATATTTGATTTAACTAACTAATGATATAAAAAATAAAGGACACTTTCGAAGGACACACATTGAATAAGTTCTGTATATTTGGAATTGGCTGCATTTCTGTTATTACCCAGTTGATGTCCTCTGCATTTTTTCTTTAATTTTTATAACTGCATTGTATTGATTTATTACATTTTTGTTCATTACAAGCAAATATGTGCACCCCCATTACATTGTTCTTTTATATATACTTTGCAGGACTCACCGGTAATCCCACAAAATGAAACAGCTTGGAAACCCAGCATCCTGATCAAGGTTTGGCTGATCACTTACAAACATAGTCTAGAACAATAAGGGTCTTACTTATCTTTATTTGAGAGAGAATAAAACTTGAATTTTTTAAACCTAAAATAAAGCGTTTAATTATGGGAACAAAAGAGTGAAAACATTTGAAGCTCAGTATTCTCAAACCATGACTCACAGCTAGGACCTTGTTATTCTAAGGTGTATGACATTAAGTCTGTCTCTGTGTGCTCTTCATATGCTGTTTGCCTGGGTAGTCATAAAGGATTATGTCCAGCTGAAACATCTGCCATCTCTCACTCTTTAACAGTATTGACGACGACGATGATGATGATGATCCACTTCAGTGCCTACTATAAAACTGTACTCCTGGCAATGAGGCCTCAGACAATCTTAGAGACAATAAAGATGGGCTCATATGTTAAGCACCCCACTAGGACCTGATGGAGGCCAAATGAGATATGAACTACAAAGAAATATCTGTCAAGTGTTAATCTCTAAATGCAACTTTTGCAGAAGTAATATGTAATATATTAGAAACATTTCCTTGATAGTCTTAAAGAGGTATTAAAGATTCCAAAAGTAAAAAAAGTCCAATGAAGTTAAATATCTGAGTAGCCTGATTAACAGGTGCAAAATCACAAAAATGGCAAAATGATTACTCATTTTAAGGCTGAATATTTACTCTTCACAGATCATTTATCATACTAAACTTCATTATAAAAATCATGACTGAAAGGTGACTATTAGCACTATGATAACTGTGTTTCTTACATTTCACATTGACAACATGTGGAGACAGCAAAAGGATGCTTTCAATTCACAATTTCATTGCCAGCTTTCTTAACATTGTCTATTCCCTGATACATAAACCTGAGAGTGTCAAGTATGTGATTTGTAATATTCTGTAATCATAATACAGCTAAAAAAAACCTGAATACGAGATCAACAGGCAAGAAACTCACTAGAGATTTTAGTATGTTGAGAACAGGCATGAATACCATAAAATATTTAATTAACAGTAGTGATGATGATGATGCACATCAGTGTCTGCTATACAACTGGACTCCTGACAATGAGGCCTCAGACAATCTTAGAGATGCTATAGATAGATAGATAGATAGATAGATAGATAGATAGATAGATAGATAGATAGATAGATAGAGGAGTGAAAAGCACTATATAATAGATAAAATGCTATAAAATATTTGACACACATCAGCAAACAAAGAGCAGAGGCTGTCTTGCAGGCAGAAGGGATGACAATGAAATATCAGGAATACATAAAAAAAAATCAAACAAAGATAAATAGTAATGAAAGTAAAAAAAACACATTTTTAGGATTGAGTATTATAGAAGTGAACATTTAACTGTAAGAGTTAATTCAAAGTTTATAATTGTAATACGTTTATAGCCCATTTTAGTGTGACTTGCTAAATGTAGGCGACTATTTCATTTGGACATTCGAGTAAACAACAACAGTCAAATATTTGTTTTAATTTTACTGACTTAATCAAGTGTGGCCCACACTTACGTCTACCTCAATCCGTTAAAATTAGGCAGACACAAATTTGTATTCATGTGTTCATGGAAATTTTCTTCAGATGTTTTTTAGTAACAATAAACATCTCATATCTAAACTTTTATGATCATTATTTTTCAAAACTGCAAATTACAAATGACAGTTGTATAAATGCACCCTAGTCTTAATAATGTACTTGACCGTCCTGGCACTAGTAATGTGCCATCACAGATGTACTCCGTCTCTTGCAGTCACTTTATCTTACATGTCCACCTTTAGAAGTGACTTCCACCCTTCTTTTAAAATATCAGGCAACTGACTGAAGTAGAACTTGAATGACAAATAACACCGATTGGTGATTTGCTGAATAAAAACGTGATTGACTGAGACTCTTTAATATGTGATTGGCTGATTAGTGCCTGACGTACACAAATTTAATATATGATTGGAAAATGATATGTCATGCCCACTTTACTCTGGTCTTCAGCAATATCTACATGAATATGACTGGCAGATAAACTGCTGCTTCGCTGATACACTGATCTGGGTTTGATTTATATGCCTGGTTGATGTCTGTGTGAAGATTTACTAGAAAATAATAATAATAAAAAATAATAGTGATCATCATCATCATTGGAGCTGCCTTTAGAGGTACTGTACATAAATAAAAACACATGTTCTTTATTTTTAATGTGACTGTTAACTGTTACACAAACTATTTCTACTTTATAACATACAAAAATCAAGAATCAAAATACAGAACAGAAAATAAATTAAACTAATAGTTCATAGATGAAGGACATTTAACAACCACACACCATCTGCAGGTAAAAGTGAGTATCCTGAAATATCCAAAAAAAAAAAAAAGATGCTAATCACATGAACACTGCCATCTACTGGGCGGATGGAGGATCATTTATACAACAGACAATTCTTAACAGTTATCTCTTTTGAATAAAGCAATACAAGTTAATAATAATGAAACTCAACAAACTGGCAGACCGCTCATTACTGGTTTCGGCCTTGCACCCTTTACTGCCAAGATTGGCTCCAGTCTCTTGCGATTTTGAATTGAATTCAGTGAGATAGAGAATGATGATGATGATGATATTATTAAATTCATCATTTTCATCAAATACTTCCGATGTTACGAGATGAGCTCCAGCCATCACAGGCCTTCACTGGTGTAGGTGTGTTTGTGGTGTTTGAAAGAACAGTTTGGTTTCAACACAAAGTGTAATGTGACGTTTCTGTGCATCGTTCAGTGTTTCATGGTAGAAGTACTCCAGAGTTTCACTGTTGTGGTCATGTTGATTGGTGTTTGTTGTGAGAAACATGTGGTCATCTAATGACTTCCTCAGTCTCAGTATCTGACCAGGTGTCCATGGTCCAGGTAAAGCTCTCTTGGCATATCAGCACCAAACTTTTTTTGATATTGGGGTACAATGGATGAATGGAGGTGGGCTCTCTTTTTCTCTTTCCTGTTCTCTCTGTATGGTGAGTAGGTAATGCACTTGGGTCAGTTGTAATACGTGCTGAGGTCTACAGAGAAGGTGATGCTGTGCTCACAGAACATTTTTTCTACGTTATTTGATAGCAAGATACAAATCCACAGGACTTCAAAGAGACATACGTGATCCACATGCACAAACACAAGAGACATTGTGAGCTCTGTGATAACCGTGATGGTGTATCCTAAATAATAAGGCAGTATCGTGGTTTTACTAGTCATTATTCAGCTATGATTTCCTTTATTTAAGCTCTTTATTGAGATATTGATTTTTTTCAATGTAGTTTTTGAATCATTTTATGTAATTTTTAAGAGTGTTCATTTAATTTGTATTTATATTAGTTTGTATAATACTCCGAGTGAGTTCTGCCGCTGTGCAGCTTACCCAAGGTCTGTGCAGTGTCTTGAGACTTCAATGACGCATCTCCTTCAGCTTTCATCATCTCTCTCACCTTTCTTGTAGCATTCAGGCTTTGTTTGAAGTGTGCAGGCCTAAAATCATAACATGCAGTTATGTGGGAATTTTACATTCCTTCTTCAAATACTTGAAAGGTTGGAAAAGTTGACTTCTGTTATTTGTTTACAAATTTGATTGAAATGCTCTGAATTGTTTTCTCAATATGAATTCTTTCTAAAATGTTTTTCTTTTAATAACTTTTATTTTTATTTTTTTAAGTATGGTTGCTAGAATGTGACAAAATAAAAATCTTTAACCTGAATAGACTGATACCCTGTATAATATAATTATACATCATTTGATTCTGATGTCTATCATTAAGGCCTCAGAGGATTTGCCCAGTAGAGATTTGTCCAGCTGTCCAGGAGAGACCTTCTGGTTTACGTACTCAGGCTTTATTGCTAAACATACAATTATCACATTAGGTTGTGAGAGGTACAGGATGGTTTTTTTATGTTTGACTGAGTGTTGAAGGTGATCAGCTTTCCATAAAAATCAACCCTGGTAGCAGATAAGCTTCAGTGAAGAATGTCCTTCAGCAACCACATGTCAGTGAATGTCTGATAAAGAAACACAAATAAAAGGGAAGAGATTTTGGTGCAGGCATCACCAGACTTTAATCTTGCCGACTACGCCAGTCCAAATTTATGGGAATCAAGTAAAGTAAGTACTGAAGTAATTGTTGATAGTGGTGTTGTATTGTGTTATTTGTAGTCTAGCAGTCAGGCATGACAAGACAATATAAATCAAGTAGATAATGAAAGAATGACAATCAGACAAGAGGACAAAGAGGCAATCAGATTGTTTTGCACTACACTTGTTTTTATTTTATATTAGAGGATATTCTTTAATTCTTCTTTGATGGAAATGATTCGTCTGGGTCGGTCCTTTTGGGATAAAAGAGAAAGAGGCAATTAATGAAATAAGTAGAAAAAGATCAACGTCCTTCACATTTTATAGGAGACTTTAGAGAATCTGATGTGAGGTCAGTGACATTGTGAATTAATAGAAAGAGACGAGAGAGAAGGCCCTGCTGCAGTGAGCCATCAAACATCTGATGAAGGAATCAAACACAAGTAGAGGTGTAAAATACCTATCCTTTAAAAAAGAACCATCTTTTGTCTAAATTTAAACATACAGTAACTTATAATGAAATTATAATAACAGGAACCAAAAAGTAAGGACAATTTTTCAGGAATGGGACATCCTGTCTCCTTAAACTCAAGACACACCTGTGGGATCCACAAATATCTTTATTCTGGCAAAGAAGTCAGTCAGCCCTCCATCCAGTCAGACATTTGCCTCTGTAGCTCAAAAATACTTACCGACTTATTGAAGTCTAGAAAAATCTTCTTCTATGTTGGAATCATCCATTTACACCATCATTTAAATAGGTGTTTGTTTCTGCATTGTAACTGTAAGGATTAAATAAAGATGAAAAGTCAGGATTTCCATCCCTTTCTTTTTCTTCTGTTCATGGGTGAGATGCTTTCTAGTTGTAGGACAGCTGGCATAGTAAACAGTTAAATTTTACTCTCCTTTTGTAAATATGTAGCACAATATGTAAGCCAGGACCTTACATTCAAATAAATAAAAAAATGAGCTTGTGGACCCCTCAGAGTCCTGCCTCCTATAGCCAAGTGCACCTTTGTGTTCATTCAAACAGCAAGCGTCCATTAAGGCCTCCTTCATTCACATCTCACTGAGCAGCCTGCTGTGCCCATTTCAGGATGGAGGCTCAGGGGGTCTCTATGAGTGAACTGAACACTGTGGGCCACCACACACACACACTCATTCATGGACTTCTACTGTTCAACTGCCCTCTTTTTCTCATACTGTGAATTAAACATTTAGAGAAAAAACTTAATTTACAACATAAAAATAACAAAGGTCTTTTCTATTATCAATTTATTATTATTAAAAATTTAACACAACAATCATTTTCAAATAATAAGAGGAATTCACTTTTGACAAAAAGCCAACCTTTAAACAGAGGACTGAACATCTCAACACCCACTGTAAGAGCCATTTCCTAGTTACATAAGAATCATAAATGTTTTACTAAATGATAGTTCATAATCTATGGGAGGTTCCTATAATCCCCATCAGTTGAATTGAATTGGTATCTTCTAACTATTTCTAGCCTCTCTGACTAAACATTATTCTCAGTTAGTGATCAGCCTTGCCATGTGTACGGTGTAGAGGGCACATGATTTTAAAACTGTGCCTATCATGCCTGGCGTAGCTTGTGTGCATGTTTTGTGTGCCAAGAAACATGTAAGACAAAGCACTTGATTTGAAATTGCTGCGCCGTACGTTTAAAGTGTACAGAAGAAGTTAGGAATCCTGATGTATAGAAACAACTGAAATTTTACAAGAAAAGCTAAGTTTAGAAAAGATACATTTTTTCTTTATTCTTGTGTCAATTTTTGCTTTGAATTTTCACTAAATATTTTTGGACTGAGAGATTTCTTTCTGCACGTGTTTGAACTCGCCTTACACCCTGGTGGCTACACCCACCAAAGCCAAAGCACAAATAACCTTTCAAAGCTGAAGACCCTCCTGTTCTGAGACCACTGCTATGAAGCTTTGTACACATTTAATGAAAAAAATAATGTAAAAGAGATAATAACTAGAGGAGGAATAAGAGAGTGAGACAGACACGGTTTATATCAACACATAAACTGATTCAGAGGATGTGAAGAAGGACGACTGTAAACACAAATCACTACTTGTAAGAGACCACCAGGAATAACAATAAGAGAAAACAAAGTGGAAGACATCTTGAAGTGTTCAGTCAGCTCCTGAAATGTTCACAGTCAGAAGTCATTAAAGTGCACTGGAGACACCAAGCAGGGTTTGTACAAAGGTGACCTCACATCAGGAAAAATCAGGACAGTGGCCACACCAGAAATCAAATGCCAATGATCTTTTGTGCCATCTTGGTCTTCTCTCAACTAAGTGTCAAGTGTGAATAGTGAAGGTCAGAATTTGTGAGATCTTACATGAAAAAAAAAAACAGACAAGCATACTATTAAGTCTGAGGGTGCTGGCAAATGAAATCCTAATAAAGCCAACATCATCAGCTAGTGCCCTTGGACCCAATTCAGCCCGCTTTCTCTGAGCCATATCCTTTGCCATATTGCTTGTAGTTCATATCATTCTGGCACATGTGGATAACATAAGCTGCAAAGTCAAAGTCCTAATAAACAAACTACAGCTTAGTACTTAATACTGTTGGACAGGCAAAGCTGACCACTCAACTCACCATTTTTGGACTCTGTGCCACTGGAATTGGATTTTTGACCTCCTCACCAACAGGCCTCATCATGAGATTGGCTGAATGACATCCTCCATGCTGACTCACAACAAATTGCCCACCATTGAGTTGTGTGCTAAGCCCCCTGCTATGTTTGAAATTGATGAAATGTATGGTTAATCCTCCATTTTAGGGAGATCACCACCAATGATGAGAGGAGGTCTGCCTGCTGACTCGGTGGTATCAGGTCAGTAATCTCACACTAAATGTTAGTAAACCAGGAGCAGGGCAGAGACTTCAGGAAGAAGAAAGGAGACCACACTGACTTTGACATCAGACAGGATGTTGTGGAGAGGGTGAGAACCTTGAAATTTCTTGGAGTGACCATTAAAGACAAACTGAAGTGGGGACAACACATTTCATCCATTGTCCAGTAGGCTCACCGTTGCCTCTCCTTCCTCAGATGTCTGACCAGATCTTATTTTTTTTCCATCTGCTCTCCTGAACCTTAACACGTGAACAGTGGAGTCTACAAAACTTATAAAGTTTCAAACACCTTATCTAGTGAGTCAGTTGTAAAGTTTCAGATTTGCATTTTGTCTGTGAATTTGTCACAACGCTCTGTGACTGCACCAATGAAGAGCACAAAATAAAAATCAATTGAATTGATTTGAGCTGAACTGTGAGATTCAGGGACAATTTCTACCCACAGGCCGTAAAGATGTTAAACAATCAACCACAAGAATAAAAATTGTATGAATATACTGTGTGTATATGTATATACCTTGTATTCATGTATTTAATTATTTGTGCTTGTATTGTATCCTCTTTAATAAATCCCCTGTGTGCGTCCAGGTGTCTGTGTGTGTGTGTGTGTCTTCTGGTGAAGTGCGAATGCACGGGCCGCGCCACACATCGCACCGTGCCCCGCCCATGCGCTCTGCACCGTGGACACAAACACACTGGAAGCTGGGCACACAGTGAATGGCCTTGCCACGGCCGCGCATGATAAGAAATAAAGGACACCATTACTGGGGAGAGTGCTGATTGGGTAGTTGCAGCCACGCACATAAAATCCGTTGTTGGGGAGACGCCAAACATTAAATAATCAGCTGCACGCCCCCACAGATTAAAATACTTGCTGGGGAACTGCACAGTACTTGCTGGGGAGACGCCACAGGCACGATTATAAGCAGCACGCCACACATTATATCAGTTGCTGGGGACACTCTGCTGATTGCCCACTGTTGTGAAAGATATATATATAGTGGCAGTAGAGGGCGCTAGTTCTCCCTTGAACCCTCAGGGATGACTCCAAACACCAGGTAAAAGTTCAAGACCTTTTATTTTCTTTTAACACAAATGTGCACCAAGAACCCTCCACACTACTCATAAACAATTCACTAATTCCAACTATAAACTCTCCTCCTCGCCCAGACACTTTGCTCCTCTACCTCCCAGCACAGCTCAGCGTCTGGACTGAGGCACCGTCCTTTTATAGCCCCTGACCCGGAGGTGTTCCTGTTCCATCAGTCCACAGTTCTTTATTCCTTCCGGGTCAGGGCAATCAGTCCTTTTCTTCAACCCGGGAGCACGTCGTTCCTTCCCGTCATGTGACCGTGACGTACTCCCGGGTCATAAGGCACAAAGGAGCCCATAAGCCCCCCACAGCGACTCCTGGTGGCCCCCAAGTTATCCAGCAGGGCTGTGTATAAACACTACAAAGTCCATAAGGCCCTGCTGGACCTCGGGCATGATCCTGCTGTCGGGAGAGCTCCTCCTGGCGGCATGGGGTGAGGAACGGCATGGGAAGCCGGCAGTCCTCCACAATTCCCCCCCCTCAGCGACGACAACTGGGGCGGAGTGTCCAGCCCCGCGAGGGATGTCCTCCTCCAAGAGGACGCATCAGCCGGACCCTGGCTGCGTTGTCCCTGTCTCCCAGCGAACCTTGGGGAACGGTGTATCCTTTATCCGCCCACTCCCCTGTCCTCCGGGAACAGTCTCGCCACTCGTGGCCCAGCCGACGGCAGTTGCAACAATGACGATGTCCTCCTGAGTGTCTCACTCTGCGAGACCAGAAACACCTCGGGAACTCCGTCAGTGTCGTCTCCGCCCCTTCATCTGCCAAGGAGGGCATTACAGCCGCTTGGCTGCCTTTAGCCTTCTCCCTGATATGTCAGGAGACCCACACTTTATTTTGGGGATCTCCTGTTTCATCTGGGCTTGTGATCAGCTTGAGGCCTCTATGGTTGAGGCTCTCTTCCCTGGGCCTCCTGTAATCGGCGTTACCCCACACGCAAGACCGGTCGGGTTTTGGAGATCGGTACAGCCCCGGAAAGTCACGTCAAACGCATGCCCCGGGCTGTTTGCTCCGTTCCCCAACCCTTCGGTCGTTGTGCCACAATCCTTTGTCGGGCACACAGTGCTTTGACACGTGCTACTTATTATTTGATGTGCCGGTTCGCACTGTGTCCCTTTATGCTCTACAACACGGGTCAGACTCACCTGCACTCCGCCGATCACCTCTGGAGCTTCTCAGCCCAGCCGCTGTACAAGTCCTTCAGACCCTTCAACGGGCTGCGGCTGTCGCTCCCAATTCCTCCACACGTTCCCTCAGTTCATTCAAATCCTGCAAGAAATGGCGTAGGCCTCGAGCCCCGTAAGTCCACACAGTTAATGTTTACGGCTGGCATTGTTTGCGCTTCTGCGTTTCGCTTACCTACCGGCCGGGAAACAATGAGCACTTCCTCTCCAGGCACGTGTTCAGCTGGGTCGCGCAAAGGCTCTTGGGACTTGGAGTCCTCAGGGGGACAGCTGGCTACTACAAGCCGGCTGAGATCTGCCTTTTCCTTCTAACCGGCAGACCCTTCAGCCACAACCTGTCCTTCCTTGACGGTTGCAGCTTGTTTAGGCGCTGCTTTGCACGCCTTCCCCTGCCCTTCCAGGAGGCACGGACCCGTCAGGGAACGAACTACCTTGTCAGAGGACTCAGAGTGTCTTTCACCTTCCCGGCATGCACCGCGGATGACCAGTCTGTTGTCCTCGTAGGAAGCCGTCGCTAGCCATCTCGCCTCCTTGCCTGCCTTCTGGGAGCTGCGGCCATTTTGTCGAAGCACGAGGCAGTCATTCGAGATGCTGCTGCGATTCTCTCAGCGGGCGTCTACAAAACAAGATAAAAATAAACCAGAAACGTCAGGCCGTTTTACCTGCAGCTTCCTACGTAGCGGATGGCGGAACCCCGCACTGTCTAGGGAGTCTGATGGGCTCGACAGCTGGCCGTGTCTCGAGTTTTCGCTACCCGGCTTGCTCGGCCTGAATTAGCGCTCTGTCTTCCTCGTTCCCGGTCAGGTAGGTCCAGGTCATTTCGGCGTCCGTCAGGCCCTGCAGCCAGGCTGGGACTGACCTTCTTTTTCCTGGACTTCTTGCCCATTGTCCTTCAGAACGGGATGGCGCGCACAGTTGAAGCTCTCTCTGTAGTGGGCACGTTCGTTGCCTCCGTGCAAAGATGGGGAATCCACCGAGGGTTGTCTGCCCACACAAAATTTGTTTTAGATGCAGGTCCTCTGCCAACAGACGGCCAGAGAATCTTGCCGACTACACCAGTGTGGCAGTAGAGGGCGCTAGTGCTCCCTTGAACCCTCAGGGATGACTCCAAACACCAGGTAAAAGTCCAAGACCTTTTATTTTCTTTTAACACAAATGTGCACCAAGCACCCTCCACACTACTCATAAACAATTCACTAATTCCAACTATAAACTCTCCTCCTCGCCCAGACACTTTGCTCCTCTACCTCCCAGCACAGCTCAGCGTCTGGACTGAGGCACCGTCCTTTTATAGCCCCTGACCCGGAGGTGTTCCTGTCCCATCAGTCCACAGTTCCTTATTCCTTCCGGGTCAGGGCAATCAGTCCTTTTCTTCAACCCGGGAACACATCGTTCCTTCACGTCACGTGACCGTGACATACTCCCGGGTCATAAGGCACAAAGGAGCCCATAAGCCCCCCCACAGCGACTCCTAGTGGCCACCAAGGTATCCAGCAGGGCTGTGTATAAACACTACAAAGTCCATAAGGCCCTGCTGGACCTCGGGGCACAATCCTGCTGTCGGGAGAGCTCCTCCTGGCGGCCTGGGAGTAAGGAACGGCATGGGAAGCCGGCAGTCCTCCACAATATATAATAACTCTCTATATGTATACATAACTCTGATTACTGACACATTTTCTTCCATGCTAATGGACCAACCACAAGCTAATGAACAGGCACAACAGCCTTGAAGAAAGTCCACAGTATTCTCATGTCTGGTATGGCACTTCACTAGCTGTTATTATCTGTGAAGCTCAGTGGTTACATTTGTGTGATTAAAGTCCACCATCACAATCATCAGGGAGTTCAGGTGACTCTACTCCAAACTTGTGTTGTAATCTGCCAACTGCTGCTGAACTTCATTCACGTTCACCTCAGGTGGGATGTAAAGTCCGATGAGAATTATTGAAGAAAATCTCTAGTTGAATAGAATGACTTACACTTAACAGTAAATAATTCCAGATTTCTGGAGCAGTGCTTTGACAATATGGAAATGTCATTACAGCAAGATTTATTAATTCAGAGACAGACATGGTCACCTTTTGACTTTTTACAAAGATCTGAATCTCTATCTGCTCTGTAAAGTGGGCATTCTGAGTCTGGAACAGATACATTAAGCGACATTTCCACAAAACAATCAACTGAAGTGAGAAAATAATCCTTACTTGTGAGGAGAAGATGAAGTTCATTGACTTTGTTCCTCAGTGATCTGACATTAAATAAGAGCAGACCAGGAAGAGACCCTCAGGACCTGCGTGTGTCCCCCTCATCTGCTTCAGGTGTGTGTCACCTGGCCAAGAGTTTGCATTTCAGCCTCAGGGTTCACAAGTGGCAATTCTGCATGTGTGTGTCCTTGTTCAGTTGATTCTGATTAAAGTCCAGTCACATCAGTCAGAAGAGGATATCAGCTGTAACTCATTTTCACTTTATGACAAAGAGAAAAGTTTACAGACAGCAACAGCAGACATGTGAGCAGAGACCAAACAACAGTGGCTGCCATCTTCAGATGTGCATCAGCTTGGGTTTAGGTGTAGTTTAGATTGTCTTGTCGTTATGTTATTTCTGTTTGTAATTAGTACGATTGTAGTTATGAACTGTTGCTTTAAATGTCAGTCCATTCCATGTATTCTGCATCCTGATATTGTCAGTCCTGAGACCTCCGTCTGGTTATTGAAGACCAAAGGCAGAGGTGTGTGAAAGTTGTTTGGAGTTTGCATATTTATTTTTGATACTTGATTTCTTGATTATTATCTGCTGTGGTCTTTAGATATTTCTTCTAAATTTTGTATTTGGATTTTGTTACTGGGATTTCCTTTAAGGCAACTCTTTTCTGCTCTAATGTTTTCTTTTTTTGTCATTCTTGTGCTTTATGTATATATTCTTTATAATATGTAAATATTCTAAAGAGTCCTCATTGCTTTATAGTTACAAGCTGGAGTTTTCATGGTTTTCTCTCTCTTTTGGTGCATTATCATTCCTTTGAAAGCTCATGAAAAGCCAATTTCCTGATTTTGGGCCTGACTTACGAAAAGCCTCAGCTCTGAGTTTAGGATTGACTGGGTTGGGTGAGCTTCTTCTGGGCTAACTAGTGAAGGTCCTGGCCTGCTTTTGTGGTATTTTATTTTAAGTTGCTTTGACTGAGGACAATGGGTCCTTTTAATTTTTGTATGGTTTGTTTGTTTCTTCACTCCTTCTTTGCCTACTTATGGCCAAGTCTGATCAGTTGTAATGTTGTTTTAATTATGGAAGGCTGTTTCAGAATTTGTTGGCCTCCCTGAGCCTTCAGTATCGTGAACATCTCGAGAATCTCTGAGGTGCTTTTTGAGAGCACAGACCTCTTCCGTGGAGGTGTCTTACTGTCACATAGGAGTCACAGCTGGCAGTCCACACATCGTTGTTTTTAGACTTTTTAAACAGAATCTTCTGTGACCCATTAATATCAGACACAAAACAGGGGTATTGGCTTTTGATTCAGTAGTCGTTTTGGCTGTTTGTTTGTTTGTTTGCTTTCTTTTTGCTTGTAGATAAGAAATTTCAAAATATAATTGAACCAACAGTGTCCTGCTGCTGATAAAAATGGCAGTCCTTTTATTTTTTTAAGGGACCAGAAGAAGACATTCGAGTCAAAGGGAAAGCAAAAGTTCAAAACCATAAGGTGAAAAATGCACGATCATTAAATCAGAAATCACTGTTATTGATTCTTTTTTGAACAAAATTTGTTTTACCATAACCACTATCTAAATAAACAGAAGATAATCTTGTTGCTTAAGCTCAGATAATCAGGAAGTCATTAATTTATAGTACACACTAGCAACTGACACACAAAGTGGCATCACCCATGATAACAAAGACAGAGTCACAAAAGACACAACATTATATAAACTAAATGAAATAAACATCAAACAAAACGTCTAATCAAAAGTCAACATCTGCATTCTCTGAAACTTAAGCTGGAAATGTTTTGCCAACACATATTGAGAAAACAGAAAAACACACATATTGTAAGAACATCATAACACAACTGACTCTGAACACACCATCATGTCTGAGGGGACAACTGGCATGAAAACAGCAAATGAGGGGTATGACCCTCAAAGGAGCGAGCCCACAAACGATCTCACAGGCCATAATCCTTCTAATGTCTAAGGTATTCCACCATTGAAATCCAGTGATGAGAATCAGGAATGGATTGGATGTCACATTCCTCTGAACTCTCAACATGGACAGGAGAAGGTGGAGAAGTCGGCACATCATAAGGACAACGGACTGCACTGACCACACAAACACAGGCTCATCTCTTTGGTTTGGCCTGTAAATTCAGATGATTAAGATGTGACTGGCATGACCTTCATACCTTCAGAATGGTGACATCACTAGCTGTGCACTTCAGTGTCATTTGGTTAGCAATGCAATAGCAACTGGTCCACAATATGGCCGATGATACCTAAGACAGAGTTGAAAAAGATAAAAATTAACAACAAGCAAGGTAACCATTAAAAAAAGCAAAATCTGCAAGTCCCAAAACCAAAAATGAGATTGAAATGGAAAGCAGTGGTGTTGGTTTAAAGATATGTTGAAAACAATTTAGAACAGGATCATGTGGAATTTGCAAGCTTTATGAAATTGAAAAAGAAGAGATCAAAAAGAAGGTGAGAAATAAACTAAAGTAGCAACAGCAAGTGATTAGTGAATGCAAGCCAACTGCTAATCATTTTCGGATGAGCTTATGAGGATGTGCAGCATTCAGAAAGTACCGTTAACCAGCTCACTTTGCCTTTTTACACCTTTGGACATTACATGGGGTTCCCCTGGATCCCCAACACTTTATCACTTTCTTTGTGTTTATTCCACACAATACGCTGTATACACACTGATCAGCCACAGCATTATATCCTCCTGCCTAACGGTGCAGGTCCATCTCGGGTGGCCAAAACAGCTCTGGCCCACGAGGCATGGCCACCACAAGACCTCTGAAGGTGTCCTGTGGTATCTTCACCAAGATGTTAGCAGTAGATCCTTCATGTCCTGTAACTTGCAAGGCGGGACCTCCATGGATTACATTTGTTTTTCAAGCACATGAACCAGATTCTTCAGCAGATTTAGATCTGGGGAATTTGAAGGCCATGTCAACACCAAAAACTCTTTGTCATGGTCCTCAAACCATTCCTGAACAATTTTTGCCTGTGGCAGGGTGCATTAACCTGTTGAAAAAGCCCATCATCATTAAGGAACACCATTGTCATTGTTTTAGGCAGGTGGGACATGTCAAAGTAGCATCCACATTAACGCCAGGACCCATGGTTTCTTAGCTTAGTTTGCGTTGTTTGTCCTAATGCTACCAAGAAAGTCTTTGGTCCTCAGTCCTGAACTGGATTTAGTGGATTCAACAAAGGATGGACAGATGGGTAGTTACACAAGGTAAAGAGTAGAATGTGAGAGAGAGAAAGGAATACATGATAATATGCCTATAGTCACGAGCTCATGCCATCTAGGCATGCTAAATGGTTGTACTATAATTCTTTTTTGCATAAAGCCGTGAAAATGTTAAATTCCTCCTTCCATCATACCCATCTTCATTTTAGCAAGTAATAAAAGACACCACACCTTCTCAGAGTGCTCTATTCTGCAGTCACCTGGGGCACTGGAGAAAATGAAGAAAACTTGAAAACCTTATTATCAGCTGTGCTAACTGTATCAGTCGTGCCCAGTGGATGGTGGATGACCAGCTGGCCGAGGTCATTCTGACTTTCATGATCAGAAACTGGTTGCCATCAGGCTTGACTATATGATTTACTCGTTTCTGTCTTCTGACCGTGGCACTCCAGAGGTTTATTTTTCTACTATGGCCCATCGTAGCAGTTTTTCGTTTTCCTCTCCTCCATGTCAGTTGGTCAAACGATCACTTTCAGGAATCAAGAACTTCATGTACATCCTAACTAAATGGAAACTACTATGGACTGTTTGATTTTCTTTTGTATCTTTTTGTTAACTTTATTAACTGTTTCTACTCAATCGGTGGCCATGTATATATGCCTAGGTGAAATGTAGATATATATACTGTATATATTTATTTTTTTAGATATTAATTAGTTCAGGTTGTTCCATTGTCTGCCTTATTGTATAGATATTTTACTTTTTCTCTTAAAAGTGAAGGTTAGTTTTGCACTTTAGTGGTTACATTTTGCTTAACAGTACCTGGTTGATTTTGTATTTAGTATACTTATATTTATTAGAAATGATCATAGTGTTAATTAATGATAATAATCTAAGTAAATGTGGTATATCTTTTGTTTTGTTGATTAATCTGTTGAAAGCACCTTGAGTTGCATGTAAATGTATGATAAGGTGCTATATAAATAAATATATTATTATTATTATTATTATTATTATTATTATTATTATTATTATTATTATTATTTGTCGATTCATTAATAGCTACGGATACATAATCAGCCCTGCTGACTCCATCTATCATCTGACTTTGGATTTCCTCTGCTAATACATGAACTCAACATGCAGGAACCTGTTTCATATATTTATAAACTTTATCTATTCATTTATAACTTGCTATCTCCATTAAATGCCTAAAACAGACTGTTTAGTAGCACTAAGCAAAGGCTTTATTATGCTTAGTCAATATTCATGTAACATGGAGGGAAGCCCTTGTTACTCAATGTTGGTGGGTCAGTGAATGGCTGGTTATTTTCCTGCCACTTTTAGATCTCGATTTTCCCTCACTGGGCCTACAACTGTGGTGGATGAAAGAAGATCTTTATTCCAAAACTGAAAGGACACGGACCTCTGCAGACAAAGTAGAAGACAGAGGAAGTGCCCCCTGTTCTGTATCCCATTGTGAGTACGGCACTGCACTCCGCTCCTCTTTGAACACGTCCATGTTTTGTTGTCTGACGCCTGAACAGTCGATAGGACACACAGACACAACATCTAGAGGTTCGGGCCATAGACTTGACTGTTTGTGTAAAAAGACTGCAGACAAAATGTATCTCCCACGGACCCTTGTGGCTATATGGACATGCAAAACATAAAGTTTTTCTACTATCTTAGTTTAAAGGAACAAAACATTTTAGTTAGGTTTAGTAGTTAATCTCTACTTTAGTTTTAAATAGAGATGATAAGCGAATAAATTGAGATGAGCCCCCCACCAATGAGAAAGATCAGGAAAAGAACTTCAGAAATATTCTTGAGAGGCGCATTCTCCATTCTACTCACTCGGGGGTTGAGGTATTTGTTCCAGTGTTTAAGATTTTATTCGACGCCAACAACAAGTTACCTAGAAACTGACATTTTGGAAAGTAAGAAGAAAAGAAAATGAGGTTTAAGTAACTGGAAAATAGATTTCAGATGAAATGCTGTTTAAAAGAAAGGATAAGAATTTTACCAACAGAGAACATGCAACAGAAAAAAGGTTTAGTAGACATATTTGTGTATCAAAGTCACAGGTGAGAACTCACAGCCATTGGCAGAGAGCACAGACACAGCAGAACCAGCAAGGCGGCGAGTCTCATGGTGGTGCTGACACTGAGATGTCTGTTGTGGTCAACAGCAAGACCTCCTTATACTGAGGATCAGACAGGGTGGGGATAAGAACAACTAGGAGGAAAGCCAATTCAAATCAGATCTCGTTTGCCTTGGAGGAACAACAAAAGAAACTGCAGTCAAATTACAAACCATAAAGGTTTAAGTCATCAACTCATGCTAAATCGTGCAAGTATTGTTCTAATGTTATGTACTGAAAACATTCTGTTGAAAAGTAACAGTGTTACACATAACAAGTCATCATTTGTGTCCAGTATCATGAGAATGAAAAATCAAGTAAACAGCAGCATCCGCACATCTTTCTAACATGAAATTAAGAACATGGCGTTGATTCTCTGCCCCTCACCTGCCTATCCATCTGTCTGTTTGTTCTCGTGAAAAAATTTGGCGTCCAATGGACTCATTTTGCTGATTTATCTGTGCTTGTTTTTGTATGCAAATTTGCCTGATATACTAAATTAACATTCCAATGGAGCAAACTGAGTGTGTTCAGCAAGTTTTTGAAACAGAAAAGCCTCCATGAAGAAAACAAAGGACAATCTTCCAAACTGTCTGTCTTAAAACAAAAACATAATGCCTGTTATCTTTATCACTTCCAAAATAGTTAATCAAGTCCCAGTTAACATCACATGTGAGATTTTATTTTTTAAATTATATTTGCTAGGGTGCACTTTTTAGGGATTTCTTAGTATGCAGTGATTGTTAAGAATACGTATTTCAGGTTTGTATACGTATTCTGATCAGGCCCAACATTTAAAGCACTGCCAGGTGAAGTCAGTAACACAGATTATCTTGTTACAATGGCGCCTGTCAAGGTTTGGATATTTTAGCCAGCAAGTAAACAGTCAGTTCTTGAAGGGGATGTGTCAGAAGCAGGGAAAATGGACAAATGTAAGGGTCTGAGCTGAAATGTGATGGCGAGATGACTGGTTGGAGAATCTCCAAAATGGCAGGTCTTGTGGGTGTCCCCAGTATGCAGTGGTGAACACCTAACAAAAGTGGTCCAAGGAAGCACAACCAGTCAACCGGTGACAGGGTGGCAGGCTCCCATTGCTCAATGATGTGCGTGGAAAGTAAAGGCTTGTCCATCTGGTCAGATCTCACAGAAGATCTACTGAAACACAAACTGCTGAAAACCTAATGTTGGGCATGAGAGAAAGGAGTCAGAACACACAGAGCTGTGTGGACGCTGATTGGTCTGAGTGCCCATACTGACTCCTGTCCACTAATGAAAGTCCCTACAATGGGCATGTAAGTGTCAGAACTGGACCATGGAGCAATGGAAGAAGATGGCCTGGTCTGATGAATCGTGTTTTCTTGTAGATCATGTGGTGGTCAGGTCTACTTACACTGTTTAGCTGGAGAAACGATGACTGCAGGATGCACTATGGGAAAAAGCAAGCCAGCAGAGGCAGTGTGATTTGTAACATTACTTTGTGATGTTCTGCTCAGAAATCTTGGGACCTGGCATTCATATGGATGTCACGTTGACACATTCCATCTACCTAAAGGTTGTTACAGTCCACATACACACCTTCATGACCACAGTATTTCCTGATGACAGTGGTCTCTTTCAGTGGGATAATGCACACTGCCAGACGGCCAGAATTCTTCATGATAGGTTTGAGGGACATGACATAAACTCTATAGTGTTGACTTGGCCTACAAATCCCACAGATCTCAATCCAATTGAGCATCTGTGGGATTTGGTGGGATGACAAGTGTGATCCATGGAGGTCCCACCTCACAACTTACAGGACTTTTAGGATCTCCTGCTAACGTCTTTGTGCAGAATCCTCAGGACACCTTCAGAGGTGTTGTGGCCTCCATGTGGCACAAGAAGGACCAACACAGTTTGAGGCAGAAGGATTTAATGCTGTGACTGATAAGTGTATATACAGCATATTATCAATCAATCAATTAATTAGTTAATTAATGTAGAACTTTAAAAAAAAAACATCAAGGCTGACCAACATGCTGTACAATAAAACTCAACATATCAGACACACAATAATCAAGGAGTAAAAGAAACAGAAACACATAAACAGATCGTCAAGTGTGTTTTTAAATAAGATTTAAAGACAGCTAGTGAAGGAGCCTGCCTAACGTGCAACGGCAAATCATTCCAGAGTTTTGGAGCTGCAACTGAAAAAGCCTGATCACCTCGGAGTTTGCATCGTGTCTTAGGAACACGTCAAAGCATCTGGTCTGCTGACCTGAGAGAGCGAGACGGTACGTAAGGGTGCAGCAGTTCCGACAAATAAAGAGGGGCACAACCATTAAAAAATTTAAAAACAAATACAAGAAACTTAAAATGGATTTGAAAACGAATTGGAAGCCAGTGAAGCGAAATTGGGTTAACATGCTCATGCTTTCTTATGCCAGTTAAAAATCGAGCAGCAGTGTTTTGTACCAGCTGCAGGTGAGCAATGGAGGCCTGGCTAATTCCAAGAAGAAGCGCATTGCAGTAATCTAGACGAGAGGTTATAAAAGTAGGTATCACTGTTTCAAGGCTGCGTTTAGACAAAACTGGCTTGATTTTTGACAGCCGCCTCAACTGGAAAAAGCAAGATTTTACTACTGCGTTCACATGGCTATCAAGTTTTAAAGTGGAATCCATTTTCACACCTAAATTTGTGATAATGGATTTCTCAAATTGAGTCACAGTAAAAAGGTCGATGCAGGGGTCCTGCTGGTGCTACTGGGTCTAAATAAAATGAGTTCTGCCTTGTTCTCATTAAAATGTAGAAAATTTAATGCCATCCAACTCCTTATGTCAAGAAGGCAATCAAGCAGGGGCTGGACAGAACATGGACCAGGGCGTTTCAGAGGGAAATAAACCTGACCTAAAATACCGTGCTTCTGGAAAATTGAGGCGAGTGGCAGCAGATACAAGGAGAACAGAAGAGGTCTCAGGATGGAGTCATGTGGTAACCCAATGGGAGGGCAACAGAGGTGGAAGTAAAATCATCAATGCTGACACAAAAATGTCTATCTGAGAGATAGGACCTAAACCATTGGAGAGCTGAATTTGTGATGCCCACCCACTGCTCTATCCTGAGGATGAGGATCTCATGGTCTGTCATGTCAAAGGCAGCTGTTAAATCCAGAAGCATAAGTAGTACACAGTCGCCAGAGTCCAGTATTAATTTTATTACAATCCATACAAATCAATCAAGTTTTTACAAATAGAAAAATTAAGTTAAGAATAGAACGATCCCCACCCTGAGACAGAGAGCAAGCCAAACGGCATGAAATTTAAGACCTGTAAACATACCTAAATTAATAAATTCTCTGTGCTTTATGAGCTTATTTTAAAATATTACTGATTAGATCCGGCCATGTTTTGAAAAAAGTCTGTACGGATCCAGTGCTGTGGTGAGTTTTAAAACCCAGACTGGAGCACATCCAGAATTGCAAGTTCATCCAGGAAGGAATTCAGGTGGGTGTAGATGACATTTTCCAAGAGTTGGGACAAAAAATGTAGCTTGGAAATAGGCCTAAAGTTAGACATAACAGAGTGGTCCAGACCCGTTAGTTTTTAGCAGAGGTTGCATGACAGCATGTTTAAAATTTTTAGGCACCACTGGAGGTAATACTACTATTAATAATAGTAAGAATAGAAGGACCCAAGGTAGAAAAGACCTCCTTAAGAAGTCCAGGATGGACAATATAAAGGGGGGAGCCAGATGGCTTCATAAATAAATAAATAAATTAATACAGTATATTATGAGGAATAAACACAAACTGATAAAGTGCTGGGAATCGAGGCTAACCCAATTAATGTCTGAAGGTTTAAAAGGAGAAACAGAGTTGATTCCTGGTGATTTCTGTCCACATTCTCACTGCTGAACCACTTTCTTAGCGTCTTCTGTGGGAGCTCCTGCCTCCTCATAAGCTCATCCCAAAATGAGAAGAACTTGTCTCATATTCACTGATTACTTGTTGTTGCTTCTTTAGTTTCTTAGCTTCTTGCTCATCGGTTCTTCTTAAATTTCATAAATTCCAGGTGAACTTCTTCTAAATTCTAAATTTATTAGACCTTCACCATCAACACTGCTCTCCATCTCCATACTTCACATTTGTTCTGCTTGTTTCTGTTATCATTCTGACCAAACGTGTGTTGGACTAAAGTTGCATGTAACATTTTTAATTTTTGTGGGTTTGGTCTTCACCACACAGCTCAACATGTTAGATATGCTTACAATGTATTCATTTATTTTTCTTTTCTCCTCTCATGTTTCAGGGTTTAATTAGGTTTTGAACCAAGTAGATTTAGCTTTTTTTCAGTCACTTTGTATAATTTCTCAGATCAGGACTGAAATTTTCAAATTTTTTTGTGCAACCTGCACATCATCTTCTCACTTGTGCACATCAGAGAAGTAATGTCTCATTGTTTCGAAGAAACTGCAAATGTTTTGGCACATTCACACCAATGATTATGTACAAGTGTCTGCTGGGTCCTATGTTATCAGTCACTTATGTCATGATGTTCAAAATGTTTTATACTGGTCTCTGTTGAATATTCTTACCCCCCAAAACAATGAAGCATTAGTTCATCACATAAGTCATTACAGGCAAAATGGTTGAACTGTCATAATCTTTCAAGCATATTTTCTGTAAATTTCTATTTGACTTTTTCAGTAAATGTGCCCTGAATTGGTGAATTGCTTTCAGGTGAATCTTGAATTCCACCACTGAAGGAGAATGTTTGAAGTGTCAGATCAACCGATGGTCAGCCGGTCCTCTAAAGAGCTCAGAGGAACATTTCATGAAGCTTCAGTTGGCAAGCAGATATTGAGAGAGCACAGCACAGTGTTTGAGTTTCTGACAATAGAAAAATACCAAGAAATAAACAGCAAGGAAGAAGAAGAGGAGCAAAGGAGTGTGGTGGAAGAGTCAGGAGTCAGGAAAAACAGAGGAAGAGGTAGAAGAGAACAAAGACACAGGCACATTCCTAATATCATAAGGGCCACAACTGTGGACCACGTTCTCAGTCTTGGGCATATAATGGCAGAGGCTGGTCGTATGGTGCTGAATGTTGGGACAACAACCGTATCGTCAATCATTTAGGACGTTTTGTGGAGTTGACAGGTATGTAATCTGACAATGAGCACTGCACTCTAATACTGTATACTTACTGTAATGCTTCATATTACAGTCAACTCCAGACCTTCTACCTGCTAACAGTTAATAGAATAATGTGGGACCTGCTCACACCTGGCGATGGAACAGCTTGTCAGTCAAATGTCCAAATACTTATAAGCCCCTGACAATTGGGGGTCTATGAAGGAAAATGTCAGTCACTTCTAAATGGCTCATACGAAATTTTAAGCAAACCCCTTAAATTAAAACTGAAAGTCTTCATTTCTGTCACATAATAGTAGCTTTATTTCAAATCCATTGTGGTGGTGTACAGAGCCAACATTATGAAAATTGTGTCCAAATCCTCTTGGGCCTGACTGAATAAAGACCTAATGAGACCTCACCTGGAGATCTGTGCGGGATCGTAGTCTCTACATTATAAAAACACAACCTTCATTGCATGTGAATTATTACAGTTGGTAGTGATAGCCAAGTTCTAAATTAATTTTTTTGGTTTATTGTTAAAGTTCGTCTCAGTCACTTTGAACATTTCTCTAATCATCATTAATTTTAACAAAACAGTAAATGTATCTCTGAAACAATTCATACAAAGAGCAGCACACAATGGATTACCTGCGAAAGCCCTCAACGTGCTCAAAATCCATAGTTTATCACTAAAAAGTGAATATTTAAGTTAATGAACATGTCGTTGCCATCAGAATGACAAGTCTTTGTGTCTTTGTTAAAATCGTAGCCATGTCGTCAGTATCACAGTGCACTCTGGGAGGATTTCCTGATGTGAACTGTGGCTGAGCTTTTCATGTCAATGAAAATGAATGGAAGACCCAAAGAGTGTCTGATTTAAAGAGAACATGCCGTAGAGCTGAGCGTCAATGGAGGAAGACTAAACTTACTATTGTGGAAAAATAAAAATCAGTTATTGATCAAATCTGGTGTATGTGACAAGGGCCACGAAAAGTCTGTCTTGCGACAAGTGCAGCTTCTGTTTTCTCTAACAAACAAGAAGTTACAAGTGCCCAACTGATGACCTTTAAAATTGTGTAACTGCTGATCCAAACAAAATTATTGTAAAGATGTAATGTCTTGAAATTCTTGTGCAACTAAAGTCATAAGGTCAAATTTTGCGTAGCCTTATAAAAGATTTAGGACACCGACTTCTCGGCGCAGATGAAGGGCAGGTGTCCTAGGACTGTGCTTCTCTGTCATTCTTACCTTTGCCTGGTGTGTATTAATAAAATATTTTTTACTAACTTTAATTATATCTCTCTGTCTTCAGTCACAAGAAATGACACTAGAGAAAAAGTGTCCACACTATCCACCATGAAATATTAAAAGTCAAAATAACAGAATACAATAACACTGTCCATCTTGAGAGGCGCTGCTATTTCTCCAAGATTATAACTAACAATGCTAGTAATTCCTGAGTCTTATTCTCTACGATTGATTGTCTGCTAAACCCAGGTAACTCAATGAAATGCCTCCAAAATACTTCAAGTGAAACCTGTGAGACTATCGCTGTATTTTTCAATCAAAAAATTAATGATATTAGAAAAAATATAGTATATCTCCCCAACACTGCGGATCCTTCTAAGCCCAAGTACTCCATTATAAACAAATTAAATTCTTTCACCAGGTTAGATTTACCTGATTTACATAAAATAATTTCTCAGCTGAGACCCTCCACCTGCGTCCTTGACCCAATACCAACAAGTTTATTCAAAGAAGTATCGGACGTTCTAATTGATAGCATTCTTGACACTGTAAACTTGTCATTAGATACGGGGGTCTTCCCAGACTGTCTTAAGACTGCTGTAGTTAAACCGCTATTCAAGAGAAATAATCTTGACCCCTCTGCTTTTGAAAATTTTAGACCCATTTCTATCCTGTCTTTCTTCAGTAAAATTTTAGAGAAGGCAGTCATTATGCTGTTAGAACATTAGAACACTCTAGACAAGAACAGGCCATTCAGCCCAACAAAGCTCGCCAGTCCTATCTACTTGTTTCCTCCAAGAAAACATCAAGTCGAGTTTTGAAAGTCCCTAAAGTCTTACTGTCTACCACACTACTTGGTAGCTTATTCCAAGTGTCTATCGTTCTTTGTGTAAAGATAAACTTCCTAATGTTTGTGTGAAATTTACCCTTAACAAGTTTCCAACTGTGTCCCCGTGTTCTTGATGAGCTCATTTTAAAATACAAGTCTCGATCCACTGTACTAATTCCCTTCATAATTTTATACACTTCAATCATGTCACCTCTTAATCTTTTTTTGCTTGAACTGTAAAGGCTCAGCTCTTTTAATCTTTCCTCATAATTCAACCCCTGTAGACCTGGAATCAGCCCAGTCGCTCTTCTCTGGACCTTTTCTAGTGCTGCTATGTCCTTTTTGTAGCCTGGAGACCAAGACTGCACAAAGTACTCAAGATGAGGCCTCACCAGTGCATTATAAAGGTTGAGCATAACCTCCTTGGACTTGTACTCCACACATCGCGCTATATAACCTAACATTCTGTTAGCCTTCTTAATGGCTTCTGAACACTGTTGGGAAGTTGATAGCTTGGAGTCCACTATGACTCCTAAATCTTTCTCATAAGGTGTACTCTCGATTTTCCGACCTCCCATTGTGTATTCAAACCTAATATTTTTACTTCCTATGTGTAATACTTTACATTTACTGACATTAAATTTCATCTGCCACAAATCTGCCCAAGCCTGTATGCTATCCAAGTCCTTCTGTAATGATATAACGGATTCCAAATTATCTGCTAATCCACCTATCTTGGTATCATCTGCAAACTTAACCAGCTTGTTACTTATATTCCTATGTAAATCATTTATATATATTATATTAATAGCAGCGGCCCTAGCACTGACCCCTGCTGGAACACCACTCTTAACATCGACCAGTTCTGATGAGGTTCCTCACATCATCACCCTCTGCTTCCTGTGTCTGAGCCAATTCTGCACCCATCTAAAAACATCACCCTGAACTCCCACTTCTTTTAACTTGATGCCCAACCTCTCATGTGGCACCTTATCAAATGCTTTCTGAAAGTCCAGATAAATAATATCATAAGCTCCACTTTGATCGTATCCTTTTGTTGCCTCCTCATAGAATTCCAACATGTTAGTAAAACACGACCTCCCTCTTCTGAACCCATGCTGACTGTTCAGAATAACTCCTGTCCTTGCCATGTGTTGCTCAATCTTATCCTTAATAATTCCTTCCATTAATTTTTCTGTGATGCCTGTTAAGCTTACTGGCCTATAGTTGCTTGGATCTGCCCTGTCACCCTTTTTATATAATGGGATGATATTTGCCATTTTCCAGTCATTTGGAATCTGTGCAGTGACTTCCTAAAAATATGTGTCAAGGGTTTATATCTGTACTCACAAGCCTCCTTAAGAACACGAGGATAAATATTATCTGGGCCTGGTGATTTGTTTCAACACAATTTCCAAATCCCTCAGTACCTCCTTAGTAGTCCCTGTTACTGCTCTGAGGTTATCCACTTGCTCACTTGTAAACACCTCAGAAAAATGTAAGTTTAGGGCATCTGCTATTTCACTGTCTGTATCTTTTAATTCCTCTTTACTATTTATGATGAACTTGACCTCCACCTTAACTGTTCTTTTACTACTAAAAAACTGAAAGAATCTCTTGGGGTCTTCTTTCACCTTATCTGCTATATTCCTCTCCAACTGTCTTTTAGCCTCTCTGATATCCTTCTTAATGGTTGCCCTCATGTTCTCATACGCTCTACGATTCACTTTGCAGTCATTAGTCTTATATGCCTTATACAGCAGTTTTTTCCTTTGCAACTTCATTTTAAATCTTTATTAATCCATCGTGGAGTTTTTTTTAGTTTCCTATTAATTCCAAATTTAGGTACTGTATGTATCTGTCCTGCATTACATGTAAAACATTTTTAAACCTGTTCCACTGCTCCTCGACTGTCTCCACATTTAAAAGCTTATCCCAGTCTATCCTACTTAGACTTTGTCGCATCTGCTCAAAATTAGCCCTACCAAAGTTCAACTTAACAATTTTAGTCTTTGCATCTGCACTCTTACAAAATACTGAGAATTGTATTACATTATGGTCACTTGACCCTAGTGGTTCAATCACCTCTACACCCTCAATTCTATCCTGATTATTACAGAATACTAAATCCAGACAGGCTTCACCACGTGTTGGTGCTTTAACATGCTGTGTTAAAAACAGTCGCTGATTACTTCTAAAAACCCCTGCTCTTGTGCTCCTCCATCTGCAAAGTTATCCAAGTTAATATTTGGATAATTAAAGTCCCCATGACTATAATATCCCCTGTAAACTTGCCTTTTGATATTACTAAAAGATGTGTGTTGAAATTACTGTCTGAATTGGGTGGTCTATAACACACTCCTAAAATGACCTTTTTCCCTAATATTTTCCAGGCAAGCCACATGTCCTCACTAAGATGGGGCTCATCATCCAACTGAAGATGACTTACATTTAAACCCTGTTTGGCATAAACAGCAACCCCACCTCCTTTTCTGTTCTGTCTATCCTTCCTAAAAAATGTGTATCCCTCTATGTTACACTCATCCCCATCTTTGTTATTTAGCCAGGTTTCCGTTATTGCTATAATATCATAATTATGCTCTGCTACATACAACTCCAACTCACTTACCTTATTTTTGATACTTCTAGCATTAAGGCAAGCTATTTTTAATGTGTTAATCCTTCTATCTTTACGTGTTTGCTTAAAATTTACATTACTATGCATTTTTATTTCTACACCATTGTTTGTTCTTCCATGTATAGATCTAAATCTGGCCTGTCCTAAACTCCCTGCCCCCTCATTCCCTAGTTTAAACAATCCTCGACTAGCCTACACATACGCCTCCCCAATACATTGGTGCCCCTCCGGTTCAGATGTAACCCGTCACGGCGGAACAGGTCCCTCTGTTCCAAAGGAGTCCCAATGCCCCATAAACCTATACCCTTCTACCCTGCACCAAGATTTGAGCCACGCGTTAAGCCTTCTAATCTCCTCAATCTTACCTGGACTGGCGCGTGGCACAGGCAGAACTCGGAGAAGACTACCTTGTCAGTTCTGCTCCTCAGCTTGGTACCTAACTCTTTGAATTTGGATCAGAACTGACAGACTACCCTTATGTATGTCATTTGTTCCAACGTGGACAATGACAACTGGATCCACCCGCTCTGGCCAAGAGCCTATCCACCCTTCCAGGGAGGTCCCAGAAGGCAATACATCGTGCGAGACTCTCTCTCTCTGGAGCACACCTGCGCTTCAATCCCCCTAATGATTGAGTCCCCAACTATCACTACCTCTCTCTTTTTGGGAACTGGTTTTGAGGTGGCCCGTTGGGGCTCCTCAACCCTGCCTACCACCTCAGAATTATCAGAGTCACCGTCCAGCTCCAGGACATGATAACGTTAGACACTTCTAATTCTGGGGTTGATGCCGGACAGTGTGCACCCTTTACCTTACGCCTTGTGACTCCTACCTGTCTGGTCTGGAATCTCCTCCCGCCACCTTAGGGGTGCACACTATCTCTCTAAAGGACACCTGGGCCAAGTCCGCCAATTCTCTATTACAACGCAGGTCAGCCAACTCCTCCTCCAGTTCAGCGACCCTGAGCTCGAGGTGCTGGATCAGCTGGCATCTCTTGCAGATGTAGCCCTCATAGACAACTGGCTCTTCCAAACCATCATCTAAAAAGTCCAACATCCAACAAGACTTGCATTGCACTGGCCTCATTATTAAAATTTGATTTGGGATTACTAAACTGCCTTAACTTAAAATTAAATTTCTTCTTCTTTCAGCTGCTCCTTAACTTAAATGGTAACACTAAGATCTGCTACAGATATTTTACACCTTTTCCCCTTAAGCTCCTGTACTGTTCTCCCTCTCAGCTGCCTGCTATTTGCCTTTCTATGAGGTTAACTTTACTTTTCTCTGTCTCTTCTCCTAACTTTGCTCTTCTTACTTATAAGCTCTTCACTCGCACTGTTTGTATTCCCCCGTATTAATGAACCAATACGCTGTCGCCCACTTAACTGTTCTGCCTCTGGACCGCTAAGGACTGTTTAATCTAAAATAAACAAATAAATAAAACTTTACTACCTTATTTGCTCCTACTGCTCCTTGTGCCTGATCGGCGTCTTAACGCAGGCCGCTTACCTGCGCACTACTGAGTTTCCACCTTTTACTGCTTTGAAGTCAGCCGCGACCTTTTTTTCTTTTCCTTTAAACTAAGGAATCGCTGACACGACGACGCGGTTATTTATTTACAAATGCCGATATAAGTTACTGCTGCTTTCTACCCTGTCGCCTCGATGCTAATTCAAATACAGATAACAAGAAAAAGAACAAGTACAAGTACAAATAACTTTTCCAAGCGCATTTAATTCACAATTTTATTGCCAGCTTTCTTACAAGTGGGGTCATTTTGCTAAATCGCTGTAATTCGACCTCTCAAATTAGAATCATTGCTGTTATTGAACTATCTGGAGTAGAAACACATGTTTGGTCTCTTTGTAAAGGTAACATTCTCTAGTTTCACCCTTAGTAGTCAGAATCACTGTAGGTGTGACTGATCAAAGTTATGCACATTAGAACTCACAGAAAAAATGAATTGTTTTGTTCTCGCCTAAGTTTTTTTGTGAAAATAAAGGCCTCTATAGCTGCAGTAGGTAGGTGGGGACAGAAACACACTATGTACCAACAGAATAACTTGTTGACTACTCACATTTCAAATTTGAAAAGAATACCTGTAAAAATGACATTTTTACACCAGTTTTTATGTGGGCATGTCCAGGTGCTTTTTAGAGGACCTCTGGTTTTATCCATTATCCACATTTTGGAACGTATGGAAAAGTGTAATAACTTTTGAATGCTTCAACCCACAGATATCAATGAGGGCTCTACTGAAAGCTTACACCTAAAGGAATCTATATCTACACACAGTGTCACTCTATTAGTTATGGAAATTCATATTCCATAATAAAAACAATAAAAAATACACATTTCAATATAAAAAGTCAAAACAAGTCTTATGGGCCAAAATAAAATATATATTTTATATTTTATTTTTTTTTTTAATAAAATGCACAAACTATATACATTTTTTACAAACTTTTACAACACAGCTCAGCGTTTTCCATGTGCCACTGATTGTAGCAATCCCTAGCAGGCAGAAAGCAAAGGGCGTGTCACACGCTTCTCTCTGCCTCAGACTTCTCCTGGTCTGATTCATCACTGTCACGCCCGGCATGCTTCTAATACTTAATCGAGAGTGTATTTACGCTTATCTGCACGCTTATCCATATTTAAAATGCGAAAAACTTGGAAATCACAATAAACAACCACGCACCAAGTCTGCAGACTGGCACAAATTCCAGCAGCAGCTCCCTTCAGTTTTGTTTACAAGTTGGTATGGCAATTTACATATCGGCGTGCTCAGCTGCTCATTGGCTGTAAGTTTGGAGTGTCGCTACAGCGTCCAATCAAACTGGTAGATTCTACCAGGGTTTGAGAATTGTGCGCCATCGCTCAGCTATCTGGCACTCGCTGGCTACAGGTGCCAGTCACCACCCAGACCCCTGCGTAATTGGCCAACTTAGGTGTCAATCAGAAGCTAACACTTCGTGTAACATGCTTTAGCGCTGGTTATTGCTGACAGAAACAACTTACGTCTGATATGATCAATAGAATGAAAAAAATATCGGAGCTAGTCTCAAGTTAAAGAGCGTTTTCTGGAGTTTTTGTCCCTTTGAGGGATCTATCGTGTGTTTTAGACCTAATTGTTTTACTGGATTATATTTCCTGGAGCCTTATATGGACAGAATGAGACCAATATTGCTCCGGAAATATTGATGTTTGACTTGCAGAGAGCCTTCAAAGGTAGGAAAAGTCAACTCTTAAAAGTATTTTTATTATTTACCTCTCTGTAAAAAAGGATTTAGTGTCAGTGCTGTGGTTGTTGTGTGTCAAAATGGTTTATATCATCGGAAAGAGCGAGAGACTCTGAGGTTTCATTTGGTGTATAGTATGTCGAGGTGCATGACAGAGGGGCATGCACACATGGCTGTGACGTCGCCCAAGTGTATTTATGTACCGGGACCGGTACAGGTGAACGTTAAGTGGTTTTAACGTTGTCTCTTCCCTGTTACATAAACCTGAGAGTGTCAAGTATGTGATTTGTAATATTTTGTAATCATAATACAGCTAAAAAAAAACCTGAATACGAGATCCACAGGCATGCTGTTGGTTTGTTGAGAACAGACATGAATGCTATAAAATATTTGGCACACAAAGAACAGAGGCTGTCCTGCAGGCAGAAGGGGGTACAATGGAATATTAGGAATACATAAAAAAATCAAACAGATAAATAGTAATGAAAGTAAAAAAAACAAATTTATAGGATTGTGTAATATAGAAGTGAAGATTTAACTGTGAGAATTAATTCAAAGTTTATAATTGTAATACATTTATAGCCCATTTTAGTGTGACTTGTTAAATGTCATCATTCATTTGGACATTCGAGTAAGCAACAACAGTCAAATGTTTGTTTTAATTTTACTGACTTAATTAAGTATGGCCCACACTGACGTCTACCTCAATCCATTAAAATTAGGCGGACACAAATTTGTATTCATATGTTCATGGAAATTTTCTTTACATGTTGTTTAGTAACAATAAAAATCTCATATCTAAACTTTTATGATCATTATTTGTCAAAACCACTAATCACAAATGACAGCGGTATAAATGCACCCTAGTCTTAATAATGCACAGTCCTGGCACTACCATCGCAGATGTACTTTATGAATATACACTCCGTCTCTTACAGTCACTTTATCTTACACGTCCACCTTTTAGAAGTGACTTACACCTTCTTTTAAAATATCTGGCAACTGTCTGAAGTAGAACTTAAATGACAAATAACACAGATTGGCGATTTGCTGGATAAAAACGTGATTGACTGAGACGTTTTAATTTGTGATTGGCTAATTAGTGCCTGACATATGCAATTCAATATATGATTGGCTGAAGTCGAAAATGATATGTCACGCCCACGGTCTGCCGGTCTGCAGCAATATCTACATGAATAATGACTGGCAGATAAACTGCTGCTTCGCTGATACACTGATCTGGGTTTGATTTATGGGCCTGGTTGAGCTCTGTGTGAAGATTTACCAGAAAATAATAATAATAAATAATCATCATCATCATCATTGGAGCTGCCTTTAGAGGTACTGTACATAAATAGAAACACATGTTCTTTATTTTTAATGTAACTGTTAATTGTTGCACAAACTATTTCTAGTTTATAGCACACACAAAATCAAGAATCAAAATACAGAACAGAAATTCAATTAAACTAATAGTTCATAGATGAAGGACATTTAACAGCCACACACCATCTGCAGGTAAAAGTGAGTGTCCTGAAATATCCAAAAAAAAAAAAAGGTGCTAATCACATGAACACTGCCATCTACTGGGCGGATGGAGGATCATTTATACAACAGACAATTCTTAACAGTTATCTCTTTTGAATAAAGCAATACAAGTTAATAATACTGAAACTCAACAAACTGGCAGACCAATCATTACTGGTTTCGGCCTTGCACCCTTTACTGCCAAGATTGGCTCCAGTCTCTTGTGATCTTGAATTGAATTCAGTGAGATAGAGAATGATGATGATGATGATGATTATTAAATTCATCATTTTCATCAAATTCTTCCGATGTTATAAGATGAGCTCCAGCCATCACAGGCCTTCACTGGTGTAGGTGGGTTTGTGGTGGTTGACAGAAAAGTTGGGTTTCAACACAAAGTTTAATGTGACGTTTCTGTGCATCGTTCAGTGTTTCTGCGGTAGAAGTACTGAGTTTCACTGTTGTGTAGTCATGTTGATTGGTGTTTGTTGTGGGAAATGTGTGGTCATCTAATGACTTCCTCACTCTCAGTATCCGACCAGGGGCCTCATGTATAAACAGTGCGTGTGCACAGAAATGTTGCGTAAGAACTTTTCCACGCTCAAATGCGCGATGTATAAAACCTACACTTGGCGTGAAGCCACGCACTTTTCCATGGTACCATGTACCTTGTCGCACATACTGCAGTTCTCCGCTCGGTTTTGCAAACTGGCGGCTTAACAGCAAAGCAGTGCTACTGTTCTTGTGTGGTTACTCATTATTTTCTTGTGCGGCTTTATAAATACACAGAAACTAACTGCATATTGTTTATTAGTGTAATGCATCTGATTGTAATTAACTTGTAACAATATAATGGTCCAGGGAACAGCCATAGTATTCCAAATGCCATAACTGCTTTAAGCGTTGTTACTCTCACTTCTTCTTCTTCTTCTTCTTCTTTCAGCTCCTCCCGTTAGGAGTTGCCACAGCGGATCATCTTTTCCATATTACTCTCACTGCGACTCGGAGTATTTATATAACTGTATCTGAGTGTGAATCACAGCAGCAGCTGATCGGAAGAAATTATCAGTATACAGCTTTGGACACGCTACCTCAGCCACTGCAAAATGTTTTAAACCTTTCCTGTACAAACCTCATGGTTCAGAAACAGTTTAATCCCAAGAACTTTAAATGCACTCAATCAATTGCTCCTTGTAGAACGGTTTGTACTTATAAGTACAATCACCACACTGTAAACTTGCACTACAGTTATAATATCTCACAACCTGGGTCACTTTATAAGCGCGTATTTACATATGATGCGATATCATTTTAAGGTGAAATGCAGCAAAATATGTTTGTTAAATTATACAAAAACTTTAACTTCATTTAAATAATCTATATTCTTCACTGGGAGTGTCTTGGATAGAATAATTAAACATGTACTACGAAGATATTTCAATGTTCTTTAAGCGTTTTGAAGAATCGGCGCTAAGCTACAGATGGCTTAACTTCTATTACAGAGCTGATTGTGTGGCTAGGTTACTTGGGAAGAAAAGCAAGGACTCTTGGGAGCACCAATATATATGAATATAAATCAGAAAGAAATAACAACACAGCTAAAAGCATGGCGACAAATTTGACAAAGATAAATGCTTGTCATGAGCACGAGGCTCATGAAACACATGTTTAATAATGTGCTTTAGCTCCTATCATCATGAAAATGACATCACGTATACATCTCAGTAATGGATTCTGTGTCCAGTTGGCGGAAGAGAGCCAGTTTAAGAAGCAAGTAGTGATTCACACACATAGAGCACATACGAGTAGAAGATCAAATACAAAACAAAGCATTTAACGTGCTACTTTAATTACGATGTAATTTTGAGAAACTGGTTAATTAAACGATTTTAAGATGAAGTTTATAATGTTCTACTAAATGACAAAATAAACTACGTGATTAAAGTGGAAAATTCGAGATTAAAGTTGACATTTCGTGCTTTTGTGCCTTTTTCTCTGTACCCTAATAAGCTTTCATATGACACTCAGACGGTGGGCTACAACTCTTCTTTTCACGGCAACTTTGATATGTCACTTCTTTTTTATCTCCGGCACTGTGCGATTTTGTGAATGTGAGCTTTCAAGTTTCTCCAACACCTATGTCCTCGATCAAATTCATTTTGTTGATTATACCACGGTTTATTTGAGCGAATAGTATGTTTTTCTTTGCCTCCACTTGGTATTTCGCTAAATTCTTATATTTTCCCGTGCTTTTCCCATTGTCTTTTCACAGAAGGCTGCGCTTAGAGGCGATTTATATTGATTTGCATATTCAAATAGGCGTAATTCTGGGAGGATTTGGGCGTTACAAATCTTGGCGTGCCAGCGTTAGTTTTCACGCTGATCGGGATTTATGTAACGAAAGAGCGTGGAAGTTGAGATCGACAGATTCCTGCATCTGGATTTTCTCGTGTAAGCACATTCGACTTTTGTGCTTACGCCATGTTATAGTCGAGTTCTACTCACATGCGTTATACAGAGGCCCCAGGTGTCTACAGTCCAGGTAAAAGCTCTCCTGGCATATCAGCAGCAGACTTTTTGGTATGGGTACAATGGATGAATGTTTGAAGGAGGTGGGCTCTCTTTTCTTTCCTATTCTCTCTGTATGGTGAGTAGGTAATGCACTTGGATGAGTTATAATCCGTGCTGGGTCTACAGAGAAGGTGATGCTGCTGACAGAACATTTTTTTCTACGTTATTTGATATGAAGATACAAATCCACAGGACTTCAAAGGCATACGTGATCCACATGCACAAACACAAAGAGACATAGTGAGCTCTGTGATAACCGTGATGGTGTATCCTAAATAATAAAGGCAATGTCATGGTTTTACTAGTCATTATTCAGCTATGATTTCCTTTATTTAAGCTCTTTTTGTGAGTTATTGATTTTTTCAATATCGTAGTTTTGAATCATTTTATGTAAATGTTAAGAGTGTTCATTTAATTTGTATTCATGTTAGTTTGTATAATACTCCGAGTGGGTTCTGCCGCTGTGCAGCTTACCCAAGGTCTATGCAGTGTCTTGAGACTGTAATGACGCATCTCCTTCAGCTCTCATCATCTCTCTCACCTTCCTTGTAGCATTCAGGCTTTGTTTGAAGTGTGCAGGCCTCAAATCATAACATGCAATTATGTGGGAATTTTCCATCTCTTCTTCAAATACTAGAAAGGTTGGAAATGTTGACTTCTGTTATTTGTTCACAAATGTATTCAAATGCTCTGAACTGTTTTCTCAATATGAATTCTTTCTAAATGTTTTGGCTCTTAATAAGTTTTCTTTTTTTAAGTATGGTTGCTAGGAATGTGACAAAAAAAAAATGTTAAACCTGAAAAGACTGATACACTGGTACCCTGATAATATAATTATGCATAGTTGATTCTGATGTCTATCATTAGGGCCTCAGGATTTGTCAGTCAAGCTTGTCCAGCTGTCCAGGAGAGACCTTCTGGTTTACGTACTCAGGCTTTATTGCCAAACATACAATTATCACGTTAGGTTGTGAGAGGGTACAGGATGGTTTTGTTATGTTTGATTGAGTGTTGAAGGTGATCAGCTCTCCATAAAATCAGCCCTGGTAGCAGATAAGCTTCAGTGAAGAATGTCCTTCAACAACCACATGTCAGTGAATGTCTGACAAAGACACAAATAAAAGGGAAGGGATGTTGGTGCAGGCATCACAGACTTTAATCTTGCCGACTATGCCAGTTCAAATTATGGCTGGAATCAAGTAAAGTAAGTACTGAGTAATTGTTGATAGTGGTCTGTGTATTTTGTAGTCTAGCAGTCAGGTATGACAAGACAATATAAATCAAGTAGATGAAGAAAGAGTGACAATCAGACAAGATGACAAAGAGGCAATCAGATTGTTTTGCTTGTCTTTATTTTACTTTGAGGACATTCTTTAATTCTTCTTTGCTGGAAATGATTGGTCGGTCGGTCCTTTTGGGCTAAAGAAAAGGCAATTAATCAAATTAGCAGAAAAAAATCAAAGTCCTTGACATTTTATTGGAGACTTTAGAGAATCTGATGTGAGTTCAATGAATAATTGAAGACGAGAGTGAAGGCCCTCTGCAGTGAGCCATCAAACATTTGATGAAGGAATCAAACACAGGTGGAGTGTAAAATACCTATCCTTTAAAAAGAACCATCTTTTGTTATACTAAATTTAAACACAACTTTTAATGAAATTTAATAACAGAAATGGGACATCCTGTTCCTCAAACTCATGACACACTTGTGGGATCCACAGATATCTTTATGCTGGCAACAAGTCAGTCAGCCCTCCATCCAGTGTACATTGCCTCTGTAGCCCAAAAATGCTTACCGACTTATTGAAGTCCAGAAAAATCATCCTGAATGACGTAAATTCTTCATCATTAGGTGTGAGTATTGACTGTAAGGATTAAACAAAGTTGAAAGTCAGGATTTCCATCCCATTCTTTTTCCACTGTTTATGGATGAGATGGTTTCTAGTTGTAGGACAGCTGGCATAGTAAAAGTTACATTTCACTCTCCTCTTCTACAATGAGCACAATATAGTAAGTCAGGACCTTACATTAAATAAATAAAAAACAAATAAATAAAGAAATTCTGGCCACCTCCTATAGCCAAGTGCCTTTGTGTGTGAGCTCATTGAAATAGCAGGTGGCCATTAAAACCCCCTTCATTCACATCTCACTGAGCGCCTCGGTGTCATGTTTCTCAGGATGGAGGCTCAGGGGTCTCCTGAGTGAACTGAACACTGTGGCTCTCACACACACTACACACACACAGACACACACACACAGACACAAACTCAATTTGTTGACTTCTACTGTTCAATTGCCCTCTAATTCTCATACTGTGAATTAAACATTTAGAAAACGTAATTTACAACATAAAAATAACAAAGGTCTTTTCTATTATCAATGTATTATTACAAATTTAACACAACAATCATTTTCAAATAATAAGAGGATTCACTTTGACAAAAATAACCTTTAAACAGAGGATTGAACATCTCAACACCTACTGTAAGAGCCATTTTAGTTACAAGAATCATAAATTTTACTAATATTAATACATAATCTATGGGAGGTTCCTATAATCTCCATGAATTGAATTGAATTGGTATCTCTAACTATTTCCAGCCTCTCTGACTAAACATTATTCTCAGTTAGTGATCAGCCTTGCCATGTGTGCGTGTAGAGGGCACATGATTTTAAACCTGCCTATCGTGCCTGACGTAGCTTGTGTGCATATTTTGTGTGTCAAGAAACATGTTAGACAAAGCACTTGATTTGAAATTGCTGCCATATGTTTAAAGCGTACAGAAGAAGTTCGAATCCTGAAGTATCAGCAACAACTACAGTTTTACAAGAAAGCTATGTTTAGAGAAGATACATTTTATTCTTTATTCTTGTGATGAATTTTGCTTTGAATTTTCAGTAAATATTTTAAAACAATCTTTTGGACTGAGGAGATTTCTTTCTGGGTGGACGGTGGCGCAGTGAGTGCGCTGCTGCTCAGCAGTTAGGGGACCCGGGTTGGCTTCCGGGTCCTCCCTCTGGAGTTGCATGTTCTCCCGTGTCTCAGTGGGTTTCCTCCAGGCACTCCGGTTTCCTCCACAATCAAAGACAGGGTTAGGTGGATTGCGATTCTAAATTGGCCTAGTGTTGGGGTGTGTGTGTGTCCTGCGGTGGGTTGGCACCTGCCCAGGATTGGTTCCTGCCTTGTGCCCTGTGTGGCTGGGATTGGCTCCAGCAGACCCCGTGACCCTATTCAGTTCAGCGGGTTAGAAAATGGATGGATTTCTTTCTGCACTTGTTTTACCCGTGCTTGAACTGCCTACACCCTGGGCTACACCCACCAAAGCCAAAGCCAAAGCACAAATAACCTTTCACAAGCTGAAGACCCTCCTGCTCTGAGACCACTGCTATGAAGGTTTGTACACATTTAATGAAAAAATAATGTAAAGAGATAATAACTAGAGGGAGGAAAAGGGACAGAAACGGAGTATATCAACACATGAACACATAGGATGGAAGAAGGACGACTGTAAACACGAATCACTACTTGTAAGAGACCACCAGGAATAACAATAAGAGAATCTCAAAGTGTTAGTCAGCTCCTGAAATGTTCACAGTCAAAGTCATTAAAGTGCACAGGAGACACCAAGCAGGGTTTGTACAAAGGTGACCTCACATCAGGACAAATCAGGACAGTGGCCACATATCAGAAATCAATGATGATCTTTTGTGCCATCTTGGTCTTCTCTCAACTAAGTGTCAAGTGTGAACGGTGAAAGTCAGAGTGTGTGAGATCTTACACAAAAAGAAAAAAATTCAGACAAGCATACTATTAAGTCTGAGGGGCTGGCAAATGAAAACCTGATAAACCCAACATCATCAACTAGTGCCCTTGGATACAATCCAGCCCTCTTTCTCTAACCCAATCCAGGCGTTTTCTCAGAGCCATATCCTTTTGCCACATCACTTGTAGTTCATACCATCCTGGCACATGTGGATAACACAAGCTGCAAAGTCAAAGTCCTAATAAACAAACTACAGCTCAGCACTTAATACTGTTGGACAGGCAAGCTGACCACTCAACTCATCAATTTAGGACTCTGTGCCACTGGAATTGGATTTTGACCTCCTCACCAACAGGCCTCATGAAAGTTGGCTGAATGACATCCTCCATGCTGACTCAACAAATTGCCCAACATTGGGTAGTGCTAAGCCCCTGCTATGTTTGAAATTGATGAAATGATGGTTAATCCACCATTTAAGGGAGATCACCATCAATGATGAGAGGAGGTCTGCCTGCTGACTCGGTGGTATCAGGTCAGTAATCTCACACTAAATGTTAATAAAACCAGGAGCAAGTTTCAAACACCTTATCTAGTGAGTCACTTGTAAAGTTTCAGATTTGCATTTTATCTGTGAATTTGTCACAACGCTCTGTGTCTGCACCAGTGAAGAGCGCAAAACAAAAATCAACTGAATTGATTTGAGCTGAACTCGGGCGGCACGGTGGCGCAGTGGTAGCGCTGCTGCCCGCCCGTTAGGAGACCTGGGTTCGCTTCCGGGTCCACCCTGCGTGAGTTGCATGTTCTCCCGTGTTCGTGGTTTTCCTCCGGGCACTCGTTTCCTCCACAGTCCAAGACATGCTGGTTAGGTGGATTGGTGAGTCTAAATTGGCCCTAGTGTGTGCTTGGTTGGGGGGTGTGTTTGTGTGTCCTGCGGTGGGTTGGCACCCTGCCCAGGATTAGTTCCTGCCTTGTGCCCTGTGTTGGCTGGGATTGGCTCCAGCAGACCCCCGTGACCCTGTTTGGATTCAGCGGGTTGGAAAATGGATGGATGGATGGATGGGCTGAACTGTGAGATTCAGGGATAGTTTCTACCCACAGGCCGTAAAGTTGTCAAACATAAGGAAAAAAAATTGTATGAATATACTGTGTGTATATGTTGTCATGCACGCGCGAGTAGGAGACCGCAGATGGATTTTAACACACCTGGGAAAACATTCGCCGGCAGAGAATGGCGGGGTACTAACTTTCTCCCTGTGCTTTCTTTCAGAAAAAGACGCTCCGCGCCATTAAGCGCTTTGCCCGCGTGCCCTTACTTCCCCTTCCTCCGCCATCTTGTCCTGGCGTCATCGATCCCAGCCTCCCTCGGTTTCCTTCCCCGCATTCCTCCACTTCGGCTCCTCCCTCATAAAATGTACGACGCCATGTTTTGGCGCCACATTTGAACTGTTTTAGTTTTTATTTTGACCTGCATTTTCTTTTTTTTTTGTGGAAGCGCCTACAATATCGGGCTGGAAAACCCCAAACCTTTATGTTTGTCCTT